>NC_081425.1:47628780-47928780 GCF_949786415.1 Peromyscus eremicus | reverse complement strand
TCTTAGACAAGGGTAAACAAGAAATAAATTAGGTCCTTTCATAATG
The DNA here is from genome assembly GCF_949786415.1 of Peromyscus eremicus. Taxonomy (NCBI): domain Eukaryota; kingdom Metazoa; phylum Chordata; class Mammalia; order Rodentia; family Cricetidae; genus Peromyscus; species Peromyscus eremicus. Next base: position 47,928,734 of record NC_081425.1, on the reverse strand, counting down.
GTGGGTGAGACAAGACCTTAGGGGTCTACTCTTATGCAAGGGTAAACAAGAAATAAATTAGGTCCTTTCATAATGGTGGGTGAGACAAGACCTTAGGGGTCTACTCTTATGCAAGTTAGAGAAGCTGTGAGGAAAATAAAAAACCACAGGTGTCTGAAATGAAAGACCTAGCTATAAGGATCAGTACTTGGTCACAAAATAGAAACATTAATATCTACTTTTTAAATATCCATACAGAGAGGGTGCCTGAACTGGCTTATCCTGGTAATCAGATCCGTGAATTTCCTAACTGTCATCATAGAGCCTTCTTCCAGTAACTGATGGAAGCAGATGCAGAGATCCATAGTCAAGCACCCAGCTAAGCTCCAGGAGTCCAGTCAAAGACAGGGAAGAGGGATTCTTTGACCTAGGGGCATAAAGATCATGATGGGGAAACCTATAGAGACAACCAAACCAAGCTAGACAACTAAACTCATGAACTTTAGACCAACAGCTGTGGAGCCTCCATGGGACTGGACTAGGCCCTCTGTATAAGCAAGACAGTTGTACAGCTTGATCTGCTTAAGAAGCCCCCTGGCAGTAGCATCAGGATCCATCCCTGGTGCATGGGCTGGCCTTTAGGAGCCCACTACCTATGGTTGGACACCTCGCATAGATTTGAGGCAGGGGGAGGGGCTTGGACCTGCCTCTACTGAATGTACCAGGCTCTGCTGACTACCTATGGGAGGCCTTACCTTCTCAAAGGAGGGAATGTGTGTGTGGGGGGGGGGGGCTGGGGTGATGGGAAGAGGGAAGAGAAGGGTATCTGTGATTAGTATGTAAAATGAAAAAAAGATTTCTTAATAAAATAAATAAATAAATAAAAATCCACACAGACTGTTCAGAGTTGTTTGGAATGTAAAATAAAATCGACATCACTTAAAGCACTGACTGCACTGTTACCCACCATCAACATCACAAGTCAGACCAGTCTCACTTCTCAGCAGAGAGCACTCTGCAATGGATACATCAGTCAATCCAGACAACATTCTCTACACAGGAACTGAGCAGAGAGATCCAGAAACCTCCCACCAGGACAAGTTAAGTTAGGGCCATTTCTTCCCAATTCTTGCAGCTTCCATGAGGAAGTCTACAGTAAGAAGGATGGTGTCCCACACACATGTCCACATCCTAATCCCTGATACCTATGATTATGTTATGCCTTCCTAACAGTGGGGACCTGGCCACTGAGCTAAGATTTGTGATCTAAGAGAATGTCTCAGACTATCCAAATTGCCAACACTAATCACAATTACCAGAGAGAAGCGGGAGGCCCAGAGAAGATCTGACAACAGAAGAGGCTGAAGAGATACTGTCACTAGATGAGAGCCCTGAGCCAGCGAACGCAGGCAACATCATAAGCCAAAAAACAAGAGCTAGTTCCCCCTAGACGCATCAGCAAGTATGCTCCTGCCAGGACCTTGCCTTTAGTTCAGTGAGGTATTTTCAGATTGTTGAACCACATGATAATGAAATTCCTGTTGTTTAAGTCACAAAACTAATGAGAAATCATCGCAGCAGCCACTGGCACCCCACACATATTCTGAACACCCTCTGCCCTGCTCCATTTCCCATGAGTTCGGAGAGATGCTAGATGTAGCTGCTTCAGCCAGGCCTCACCTCATCCTATCGCCTTCCCCTGTAGGAGGCCCTCACGTGAAGCAGATGCTCCCCTCTGACCCACTATGCTATCACTCTTTAAAACGCCGCCCCTGCAAGGAGTGGGTGAGATGTGTCTGCAGTCTTTTAGTGCTTCCTGTGCCTAGGTGAGTAAGCTCAATTCTGAAGACATGTTTTCAAACCCTGCCAGAACAACATTGGTAAGCCATACTTTCAAGTCTAATTCTTACCGGAGATAAAGCTAATGCTTTCACCTCCATCTACCTCTTTTATCTCCAAAGTGATTCAGAAATCAGGAAAGGGGAATCTAGTTTTAGACATTTAAGCTCAAAAGCTAGCTGTACTTGGGAGCAGAGTGGGACTTGGTTCCTAAGAGGAGACAGGACAGAGTCAGTCATTTAAGCTTTGTGGAATATTCAGACTGCTACTGTGGGAAGGCGAGAGGGTGTCTCACTGAAGCAGACATTTATAAAGCTCACCCAGACAGTAGTAGAGAAGTGAGCTCCTGAATTATATCCCATCTCTGTTGATGCTGGTTGACACCAAAGGCAAGCCAAAGACCATGGGTGAGGTAGTTGGCAGAGTTGCCTTCTAGCCATTAGAGATATTGGAGCTGTAGCAAGTATTAGAAGACAAGACCCACCTTCCCCCCAGTTAAGGTGAATGGACATTCTGTCTCAAAAAAAAAAAAAAAAAAAAAAAAAAAAAAAGATTGTCTTCAAAGCCAGACAAAATACTACAAGAACATGAACTGGCATTTTCAGGCTTCTAAGAGGAAGTAGTTACCCTCACATTTCCCAGTAAATTTCACAAGCTGGCGCACTGATGAGTCCATCATTAAAATTCTATTTCGGGCCACAAAGAGAATTATTCAGGGCAAAAATAAACACGGAGAGCAGTTCTTTAAGGGTCTAATACTATTGATTTTTTTCCTCTGTAGACTTGAATTTCTCTTGACTCAGAACCAGATGACGTGAATGGGAGATGTTTATTATTCTTTCATAGGCATGGAGCTAACTAAAGTTTTACACTTTCATTTTATTTTATTTTTTCAATCAGAGTAAAGAAGAACATATTGACAAGAACATTAGGAACATATTGATGGCAATTATCAATCATTGCACAAAATCGGGATGTGGGTTGGTGGCTGGAGAAGCCGGCTCTAAAAATTTCAGTCATTATCATTCCTGAAGACTGCTAAGCCTGAGCACTTGATTCCAAGCGCAGCTTGAGGAAGCCTCAGCCCCTGAAGTAGGGGTCTGTGGACCAAAGGAAATTGCATGACTTCAGGAGGGAGGAAGCATCCAAAGCTAGGAAATAGGTGCTTGCTACCTCCCCGCCCTGCCTTTGCTGATTGTAGCTTTAGAAATAAAGTTAACCCAAACCAGAAAAATGACCGAGGGGAGTAAGGAACAGGTGCTCTTGGAAGGAGAATTCAGAATCCCTGGAGATGAGGGTGGAGACCATGACAGTGGTCTGCAGGTGACACAGAGGCCCTGGTGGATGAGGGGTATGAAAAAGAAGGAAGAATTAGTTCACCCAGGAAGCAGAAGGAACACCATGATAATCTTCCTTTGTTTCTGTTTCCAAATTTTTGGTTTCCTGTTCATTGTAATTTCTAAAGTCAGATTTAGACAGACATCATGAAAATGTAGATAGTACCTAGCAAAGCATACTATTTACAGTTTGACTTGATGTATGACAGAAAAAGTGTTGCTATGGAAGGGGCAATTGCAGGCTGACTTACCAGTTCTCAGACAAAGAGAGGAGGGATTTAGTGTAGGTTCATTTAAGAGACTTTTAGATTGTAATTACAATAATGTAGTACTGCGCCGACATTGGGAGAGGGTTTTTCACCTTTCCACAAACTTAAATGAGAATTAGACTCTGAGTACAATTCCTTCTACCTAGAGTTCATGGGGTTGGCTTTCAGAATGCTGATGATACTGGACTTTCTCACAGAAAAGTATGAAAACTTTAAGATACATTTTATTGTTTTAAATACTTATTTTATTTTTAGTTTCTATGTATGGGTGTTTAGACTGCATGGATATATATAATATACATATATTATATATATAATTTGTATATATAATTGAGTATACAAGTAAATATACATATATATTGACTTCTACATAATAGAAATATATAATTCATTATAAAAAATTATAAATATCTTATCATTTGTCTATTTATAATGTTAATTATAATAATTTATATAATTTAAGGTTTGTAAGTTACAATAAACTTATTCTTATTTGAATGAAAGTCCAAGATGAAGGTGGCAGCAAGTTTCATGTATAGTGAAGTCTCATTTCCTGCTTCATAAGAGGTTGTCAGTGTAACCTCACAGGTAGGATGGAAGGAGTTGCCTGGATCCCTACTTAAGGCACTAATTTCATTCTGAAGGCTCAGCCTGATGCTCTAATTATCTCTCAGAGCTCTGCCTCTCTTTCGTAAGCCACTACTGGACATCAGGTTTTAACATGAATGTGTGGAGAATATGAACGCTCAGTCTCCAGCACCCAGTAAGGACAGATTGTAATAAAGCTGTAAACCATACAGAATGGTGTCTATGTCAGCTACCTTTGCCTGAAGACATGTGAGTTACTATATCAAACGTGTGCCTGGGCCTTCATCTGCTCCTTATTGAACAAGACATGCTGAAATAAGACTGTAATATGAAATTATCATTACCTCCTCTCACCACGTAGACAATGTTCTAATAATTCATTTATATTGTAGACTTCAACATGATCAAACTAGGATTGAACTTTTCAAATGACTTCATCACAGATTTCATCAAAGTCTTGGTCAGGGTTTCAGAGCCTTCTCACTGGAAGGAAATGAAGTCAAGCAATGACGGCCATCAGGAATGCCGGAAAACCCTTTCCCACCACCTGTGAGCCAAAGAGATTTGTTTTCTCAAAACAGAATTATTACAGAGTCCAGAGATATGCTCACTTCCTTTTCATTTGCAGCTGAAAGTCCGGGAGTCCGACTACTTTAAAATGTTGTTTAATATCCCACAGTTAAAATTTAGGAAAGTTCTGAGAAATCTAGGTAGTTACCTGCCACCAACCCCTCCTTGCCAGTTGGGAAGTTGGCTAAAAGATTGTCTAAGATATATATTTTTCCTTTAAACATTATTTATTTTTAGTATAAATTCTACACATACATTTTCACACGTACAAATACACACACACACACACACACACACACACACACACACACACATATGTGAACTATGGCGGCAGCAGCCTGCAGCTCATGGTTCAGGGCCAGTTCCCCTCTGAGGGGTCTACCTGTTCCCTCTGGATAGTAGAGCTTACCCCCTGACTGGTTTTCACTTATCTTCTTCCTCTTTTCTTTTAGGGGAGTGGGCAGGAGTTAAGAAATGGAGATTGTGCTCGCTTCGGCAGCACATATACTAAAATTGGAACGATACAGAGAAGATTAGCATGGCCCCTGCGCAAGGATGACATGCAAATTCGTGAAGCGTTCCATATAAAAAAAAAAAAAAGAAGAAGAAATGGAGATTGAACCTAAGACTTCATGCTTGCCAGGCAAGTGCTCCACCAGTGAGCTATAGCCTCAGATCTCATTTTCACTTTTAAGACCGGGTCTCACTAAGTTCCTGAGGCTGAGCTTAAACTCAGTCTGTAGCCCCAGCAGGCCATCCTCCTGACTCAGCCTCCCAGTGGCTGGGATGATAGACACAATCATCAGGACCAGTAACTTGTCCTTGTTCCACTAGTAGTTGAGGATGGCTAAATCATCTCTGCCAGGCCCTGGCATCAGCATATTTAACTCTTGTGGCCAAAATAGGGGACTGGAGGGTCTTTTCTGACTAATGAAATATAGACAGCTGCTAACTTTTAAACGTATCATCCAGGTCTTGATTCCAGAAATCCTGAGATAATCAGAAAAAATCTGAGGGATTTCCATTGCCACCCACTATAGATCAAGCCTAAGTATATGAATGATAAAAAGCCCTTCCTTTTGGAGTGTGATGAAAGAGATTCTGTGTCAAAATGAACTGTTTTAGTTTGCTATTTAGTTTACTATTCTAGTTCACTTTTCTGTTACTGTGATAAAAAACACTCTGACCAAACACACTTTAAGGAGGGACGGGTTCATTTCTTCTTGCACTTCCAACACAGCTCATCACTGAGGGAAGCCAGGGCCGGAACTCAAGGCAAGAACCTGGATGAGAAACACTGCTTGACGCTTCACTCTCTGGCTTATTCATGAGCTCATACTCAGGCAGCTTTCTCATGCAGCCCAGGCTCACCTATGTGAGGATGATGCCACCCATAGTGGGCCGGATCTTCACAATCCATTGTCATTTAAGACAATCCCTTACAGATGCAGCCAATCCCTCAGTAGCATTCCAGCAGATAGAGATAATACAACCCCCCAAACAAAAACACAGATGAGAACCTACTTCACATAAGTGTAATAAAAGAATCATCATGGGACAGGAAACAACTGGGCATTTGTAGAAGGGGGAGGTGGTATTTTATACTTTGCTAGTTAGGAAAACATTTCTAGGCATGATACCTGAGCTGAAACTGAAATGTGAGAGAAAGATGCCCCATGAAGACTTGGTGAACCACAAGTGTGACTGACTAGGAGGAGGTAGAGAACTGGAAGGGATGAAGTCTTCAGCCAGAAAAAATGAAGTGGAGATGTAAGTTAGACTCCTACCAGCTGTAGATAGTTCAAAGAAGGGAACCTGAGAAGTACATTAAGATGGGGAGACAGAATACAGGACCTGAGAGCCATCTACATCAGGGCTTATCCTTATTCCAAAGCCTATAAGTCTTTTTTCACATTATCAAAATTTCCCATAACCCTCAGAGTAGAATAAGTAGAATAAATTGTCATTCACAAATTTCCACTCTGCATAGTCTCAGGCACATGTGAGTCTTCACAGCCTCTCTGCACAGCATCTCGAGACACTCCCAGAGGTACAAGCACTTCTGTCACCAGTACTTAAAACAAAAATCTGAATTTAATGTCAAGAAATATACCAAGAGGGCTGGAGAGATGGCTCAGTGGTTAAGAGCACTGGCTGTTCTTCCAGAGGTCCTGAGCTCAATTCCCAGCAACCACATGATGGCTCACAACCATCTGTAATGAGATCTGGCGTCCTCTTCTGGCCTGTAGGCATACATGCAGACAGAACACTATACATAATAAATAAGTCAATCTTTAAAAAAAAAAAAGAAAGAAAGGAAGGAAGGAAGGAAGGAAGGAAGAAATATACCAAGATTTTTTTAAAGCCTTTGGTACATGGGTCAGCACTGACTCAGAACCAGGAGCAGAATATACAAAGCTAAATACCAATCACACACACACACACACACACACACACACGCACATACACACACATATATATATAGTATATAAAATATAGAAAGTGTCTTGCAATTAAAATATTAACCATCAACATGATTCTGTTTCTCACTACCATTGAATTTGATCTGGTCAAAGTGATGGATGTGAAACTAGGAAACTGATATAAAAGTAAGAGTGAATCATCCCAGATCATTAGATTATATAATTCAGACTTTGAAGATTAAAAATAAAGAATGAAAATAGTTAATAACTTCTGTCAGTGGGAGGAATTATTTATGTTGGTACAATGGCTATAATTAAATAGATAAAGATGAATAAGAGCATGAAAACTCGCAGATGGCAGGAAATTCACAAATTACCTCATTATGGTCTTTCAATATTTATTAAACATCCTGTTTTCCAAATGATGCCACTCACAAACTTCCAAGAAAACAGAATTAGGTGGAGAACCTGGCACAGTGTGTAGACTTAGAAAGCAATGAGAAAACTGAAATTTGTCATCGGGGGGTCTTCTCACCTCTCCTTCAACTGTCATTTCCAACACAATTCAACTCTCAGCTGTTGCAAAGTTACTAGGGATGAAAACAGTGAGTTATAAACAAAGACATAACTGTCCCTCAGCCTCCCATCAAAACTGCCAAGTCATAAATCATATAGCTGTTACACAGGCCCCAAACCTACCAGATTTGTCTCTCAACTAGAGGAGCAACTGAACTGAATTGACTCATTCACTCTCACGGTGACCATTAGCCTTAATCCTCTAATGGTAGATGCTGTAATGCCTATGGTTCCTAGTTCTTCTTGTGGAATGTCCATGTCCATATCCATGTCCATGTCCATGTCCATGATTTCAAATGTAAAAGGCTGAAGGGAGCAGTAAACCAGTGAGAAATCCTGGGGATTTACACCAACTTCAGCAGAAATCCCCCAGGAAATACCCTAGACCCTCTTTCTCCCTGGAGTGGAGAATTCTGGGAAATGTTTATATGTTTCTGAGGGTATTCATGCAGAATTGCATTCTTGTCTCTGCATGGTTGCCAGCATTTACAAGAGAGTTTACCTTTCTCTAACTCACTTCTCCATTCCCTTGGTGTTCTCTATTGCTCCTAAATAAACTGCTTGCACCCAAATTTTGTTTCAGAGTTCATTTTGAAGACATTCAACTAAGATATCATACACTGAGATGTTAGCATATCAGAAGAGAAATTATTACTCAGATGGATTTCCCCAGTACCACTTGGTAAAGAAAGTAGATGTCATAGGCCTGAGACCATCAACACTTGCCTCCTCAAGACTGGTCTCTCTGATACTACAGCCTGTGAGCCATCTAAGTTCTCACATCAGCCCAGATATTCCAGTTATTCCCCAGTCCACATCTGGAATGATATTTTATTTATTGCCTGTACCAGTTATGTTCATCAGCATGCTTTCTGGGTATATAATGGACAGTGCCCTGGATGGAGCAGCACAGGGGGACAGAACCAACAAACTCAGCAAGTAACACCTTTCCTCACTGTGACTCTGAAAAAAAAATTGTCAAGCAGACATAATAATACAAGGAGAAAAAGATACACACAGTAGCAACTTGATTCTGGTGAAGTTGGTATCAAACAAGGCAGTTTGTATCTAAACAGGCATGGGAGCTTTTCATAATAAATTCCTCACAAAACCAACTCATCCTCCAAGATTAAAACTGTAAAACTTCCCTACATTATAGTTAAAAGTTCAATTTTCAATTAAAAAAACCTGTAAGGCATATAAAGAGCCTAGGAAGCAGCTCAGCACAGCAAAGGACCTGGAATCTATTCCACAGCATCTCCTCAACCAGAGCAGTAGCACACAGCTCCATCATTACTGCAGTTGAGCCTACCACACATACTAAGACAAATACATGTTAGTCAGACTTTTCTCCCAAGAGAAGGGATAAAGATTTGGAGATTACTTGATGAATGAACAGTTCTTCAATTCTCAGTGGGTTATCATGTCTTTGCTATTGAGTATGAGTGAGGGGGAGAAGCAAACAGAGAAAGAAGAGCTAGCTGGCTTCCATTAAAAGAAAAGAAACACAGAATGGGAAGAGACCATGTTCTTCAAACTGTCCAAAGGCCACTGTATCATGAGACTACCCAGGAGTCATGTGAAAGAAGTCTAAATGCAAGCCCGAGTCCTGTGGTCAGAGCCGCATCTGCCTCGCTCCTGCTCCAAAGGGAATTTGGGGCCGAGGTACTCCAAAAGCCCAAATCTTTACATAATATAACTCGACTCTTTCCAGTCTGATAACTGTGCTACACCCTCCAACATGCAAAGAAGAATAATATAAGCAGTGCTGCTAGAAGATGGTTTAGGGTACCACAGATACGCACTTAATCCTGTAGGTATTCTTGATACTTTTCAAAGCCACCTTCCCACTTCATCTGCATTTCATCAAATCATAAGGTGACACCTGACATTGCCCGCAGACAATGTGGCATGGGTTTGAATGGTATGCTGTTAAGAATGGTGACTCTAATTGCCAGGTGAGGTAGCACACGACTGTAATCCCACAGATAAATGTAGTCCTTGCCCCTCATCAAGGGAACTTCTCTTTGCAGCAGACAGAGACTATCACTGAAGGTCGCAACCCGTCAAAATGCAGAGTTGTGGAGCCCAGTCCCAGCAGATGCATCTGCAATACCATTCCCACACCTAAAGCTCAGGAAACACTGAAGAGTAGGAAAAAAAAGATTGTAAGATCTAGAGGAACCGAGAATTTTCTGTGAGGTTGTGTCCCTAAGAGTGTCAGAATAGCATCCATAAAAGTCTCACCAGCATGGCAGCTTAAACATGAGCTGGACAAGGACAACAGCAGGCATTCCAGAGTAGATAGGGGAAAGTCTCTCTCTCTCTCTCTCTCTCTCTCTCTCTCTCTCTCTCTCTCTCTCTCTCTCTCTCTCTCTCTCTCTCTCTCTCTCTCTCTCTCACACACACACACACATATGAAAGAACAATTAGTGAAAATAAGGTCATGAATTTGAAAGACAGCAAGGAGAGGGTACATGGAAGAGTTTAGAGGAGTGGAGGAGAGGGTTTACTGGAGGGGAGGGGAGGGCAGGAGAAGAAATCAGCATACTCAGTAAAGACCTTGCACATACATCTCAGACTGAGGATGAGCACAGACAGCTTCCACCCAGCATAACCCCACATAGAAGCCACAATGAAAAGCACCTCCAGTCCTACAGAATTGACATCCAGGGTTGCTACATTATACTTAAATGTTCAGTTTTCAATTTAAAAGAACTGTAAGACATATAAAGAACCTAGGGAGCAGCCCAGCACAGCAAAGGGTCTGGATTCTATTCCACAGCATCTCCTAAACCAGAGCAGTGGCATGCAGGTCCTTCATCCCTGCAGGAAGATCAAGAATTTGGGGTGATCCTAGCCTCACTGTGCTCCTGGCCACCCTGGACTACATAAGACCCTCTCTTCACCCCAACACAACAACAGAAAAATTAGATCTTTGGCAGCTCTCACTGAACTGAACACAACATTTTAATGATGCCAACTTCCATATTATATGTATTTAACCATAATTAAAATAGCCAGGGAGTGAAACAGTCTTAGGACAGCAGTCTCTAAGAAACAGAGTGAACTTTCATGACCATTTCCAGATATTGAGCACTGTAATCAATGAGAACATGCACATCATATTAAACACCTTAACAACTCAAGATCATGCCATAAAATATGTAAATCTTGGCTGCAACTTTTAAAATCAGTTTCCCTTCAGTTATACTGAAGCATTTGCTGTATTTCAAGGTCCAAATTATTTATCTCCCCAGAGCACACATACCAATTCCTCATGCTAGAAACAATGGGGAAAAAAATCAAAAGAGAACAGAGTGTCTAACCCACATCAGCCATAAAACAAAGTAATAAACCTTTTTGTAATGTGAAATGTTTTAATATGGACAGGGACATGTGTAGAATATATTTCAGGGTGGAAATGACAGAACTACAGGAGGCAGTAAGGATATAATTCAGGTGTCACAAAAATAGGATGTCTTTATAAAGCCTGCAAAGATTCCCAGGGTGCATGGCAGCACACTCAACTAGTGTTACCAGGTAAAATACAGGACACCCAGTTGCATTTGAACTTCGAAAATGTAACACTTATTTTAGCGTGACTATACCCCAAATACTACATGGAATACACACAAAAGGTTATTCATTACTCCTCTGAAATTAACAGTGAACGTGAATGTCCTGAACTCTCACATGCTGTGGATGGTAAGGCTGCAATGTACCCTGTTCTCTGGACCTAAGAGGTTAATAGGCTTAATGTGCCACATGGGGCAGAATGGCATCACTACTGTTGGCCAAGTCTTGGTTTTATGTTCTCTTTCATCTAGTTTGGAGACATGTCAATTGCCAATATAATTCCCTAAAGCATAAAGCCATGTCTCCGGCAATCTGATATTCTTTATTGTCAGTTCCTGTCTATCAATCTCTTTGGTATCATAGGCAGGCAGTGTTCCAAACAGTCGTGCGTGTGACTCTGTGTAGATGGTGATACAATTATTCTAATGTTACTGATCAGAGGTCAGATATCCAAATATTAAGGCACTATCCAAAGAGCAGGTGGTAAGAGTGGAGGCCAGGGGAGTATCCAGTCAGTGTGACCTACAGATCAGCACTAAGCCTCATACTTTATTAGTTGTTTTGGGGGGTGTTTTTTATGGATTTAAGCAAACTACTTTGAAGTCAAGTTCTCCAAACACTTAGAATCATACACCAAATACCCTCAGTTTTCGTTAAAATTATATCAACTGTTTCAAAAATATTTGACTGAATCTAGTTTTGTTTGTTTGGGCTTGGGTTTCTGAGACAGTCTTCCTGTGTAATGTTATCTAACCTCAAACACATGAGCCTCCTGCCTCAGCTTCCCAAGTACTGGGATTGGTGTCTCCTACCACAGCTCAAGTAAATGTCTTTGCTATTTTATTAGCCAGATTATACCATTAGTGACGAATTTTATGAATGCAGCTAGTTATACATATAAAACTATTATCAGCATGGAGGGGGAAGGAACTCATGAGCTCCCACCCCTAACTGAGGAGCTACTGATGGATTTTTTCAGGGTGTGAGTCCCCAGCTCCACACCTGTGCATATTTAAGAAACAAAAATTGGATTCTGGGTGTTATCAAAAATACATAAAAAAAGAAAAAAGAAAAGGACATGAATTTGGAGAGGACAAGGGAGTTGGGCCAAATCTAAGAGGAATTAGGGGGAAGAGTGGGGAGGGGTAAATATGATCTAAATATGCAGTACGCATGTATAAAATTATCAAAAACTAAAGGTTTATATTAAACAAAACTATAATCACATTGTATGAAGAGATCTAACTGCTTTGCCTCCCAGATTTGATAAGGAGGCCCACCTTCTATCTAATCAGCATGGGATTGTGTAAAATTCACCCATGGAAAGGTCCTTCTAATCTCATATCCATGAAGAATTATGCATCCCTTTTCAGTAGTCCCTCCCCAGATCTCATCCATTGTCGTGGTTTGATTGTGAAATTTCCTCACCGGAGCACGAGTTTGAACCCATGGCCTCCAGCTGTTGAAGCAGTTCTGGAAGGCTATGGAACCTATAGGAGGTGGAGCCCTGCTGGAGGAAGTGGGGGCTGTGCCTTGAGGTTTTACATCCCAGCCCCACTTCCTGTCCTCCCTCTGCTTCCTGTTCGAAAATGGGAGTGCTCCCAGCCACACAGCGCTGCCACCATGGAGCCACAAGGCCTGCTTGTCTCCCCCTGCATGATGGATCATCTCCCCTCCAGTCACAAGACGAATAAACCCTTCCGCCCTTGAGCTGCACCTGAGCTGCACCTGTGCAATGAGCAGCACCTGAGCAAATATTTGGTCACAGCAACAAGAAAAGGAACGGACACACCCAGTCCCACCGTGTCTTCATGGAGAGAACACTAAGAGCTTAGCTCAGCCCAAGCTTTGTCCTTGTGGTTTGTCTCCTGAGGCCCTCCCTAGAGCTTGTGCCATATGGGGCATGTATAATTCTGCCATCAGCTCACCGGGTACTTGTTAAAAGCCTGTACTGTCTCAGGCATGGTAGTAAGGACGCTGGGGAAACAAAGCAGCATGAAGGCAGGGAGGATGGAAGACAGGAAGGCAGGCGGTGACAGTCCCTGGTCTGAGGTGGTGTCTTAGTTAGCTTTCTATCCACTGTGGTACAATCCCTGACGAGGGTAACTCAAGAGAAGGCTACGGGCTTCGTTCTGCTAATAAAGCAGCCTGTAGAGTACACACACAGTAACACCCAAAGACGGTGGACACCCAAAGACGGTGGAGGTGGATACCGGCAAGTCGCTGACACCTGGGGCCCTTGTGGACACCAGGACTCTGTGGGCTATCCAGAATAAGGTGGTCACTATTTTCCACGAGGACATTATGTTTACAGAACCTCAGATGCAAACTGTTTGCCCTCCCTCCGTGGGCTACAGTGTCCACAAAGCTTTAGCGTTTCTTACTGTCTCATGTCCTTAAGACACAGAAATGAGCATGGGGAATGCAGTGGAGAGTGTGTATGGTGGAGGGGGGGGTCCCTTCTGAAAACTGAAGCTTACTATTGGGACGAGCTTATTGTCTAAGTTTCCCTGTTAATTAGGTCATGTTATTTGCCCAGTGAGAACTCTCCTGTACTGTCAGTCACCCAGAAAGATAAAACTCGCAGTGTAGATCTAGGTTAGGCTCAAAATGAAACTCTATTACCTTTATAGGATTATTTTTTCCTGTCCAGGGAATAAACTGGCCAGTTATGAAACCATTTCATTCTGACAGGTACAAAAAAAGTAGTAAGGAGTTGTGTGAAAGTCAACGAAAATCTTGTCTATTAATGTGTCTGTGTTTATAAGTTTGACCACATAAAAACTTAAAACTTTCTTATGAACACTATACACCAATAAAACCTAGAGAAACAATCACAAATGGGATAAAAGATATAGGCACAGGTAAGAGATCATGCCCTTCATTTGCAGGTAGATTTATTTACCATTAAATATGAACAGCACAGTAGAAAATGAAAAAGGTTACATAGTAAGGAAATGTTCAACTCATTCGTAATCAAGGGAAAGTGAATTAAAACTAATATGCCATGCATTGCCTTGACGATTGGAGATGAGCTGAGTGAATGGCAGCATCTCACAGGCCTAAGGTAGGGGCAAGTGAGTGCTATTGTAGGGAGGAATGAATATTACAACTGTTTGAGGACACCATATCAATCAAGTCATTTCAATCTGTACAGCATAACCTAAGAAATCCCTGAATGTATCCAAAAGGTGTATTTGTAAATTTATGCTGAGAAAATAAATACAAATCAGGCATAGGAGCATGCTCCTATAATCCCAGTGTTTAGGAAAGTGGATCAGAAGTCCAAGGCCATCTTCAGTTCTCAGTGAGCTTGAGGCCAGCAAAGGCTACAGGAGACCCTGCAAGAAAAGGACAAAGCAAGCAAGCTGGTAAATGGAGGGAGGTGGAAGGGAGGAAAAGGAGGGAGGGACGGAGGGGGACAGAGGGACAGAAGGAGGAGGGAAGAAAATGTATACAATAGAGTGATTACTCTTTTAAAATGTGTCTGTACACGTAAATAGAAAGTACCCTTGCTGTATATAGCCAAATTACCCTAAAGAGCACTCATTTCATCTGCTCGCCAAAGCTAAAGTGGGTGGGGCCTGTTTAGTACTTGCATGGCAGAAAACATATATGAAAATGTATATATGCAGTAATGTGGTTGGTATAAAATAAAATATGATGTGTAGCTAATAGTAGAAAGATGCTGTTGATGTGTACTTAAACTAGGAATGATGAAGCAGGCAAAATGGCCATTCTGGGCAGAGGAATGATGGGGTAGGAATGAATGAAGTATCAGGAAATTTCAGCTTCCCCTTAATTCCATTTGCCTTATGTAAATTTCCACAATGAATGTGCATTATTTTTATAATTAAGAAAAACAGTATTTTATTTATTTATTTATTTATTTATTTATTTATTTATTTATTTATTTATTTATTTATTATGTGTTTATTGGCTTTTTGAGACAGGTTTTCTCTGTGTGGCTTTGCACCTTTCTTGAACTCACTCTGTAGCCCAGACTGGCCTCGAACTCACAGAGATCCGCCTGCCTCTGCCTCCTGAGTGCTGGGATTAAAGGTGTGCACCACCACTGCACGGCTCAAAAAAAGAAAACTATTTTTAAAAGAAATAGTAAAGAAATCAGTATGCCATACCACTCTTGGGCATATACCCAAGGAATGCTCAATCATACCACAAAGATACATGCTCAACTGTGTTCATAGCAGCACTATTCGTAATAGCCAGAACCTGGAAACAACCTAGATGCCCGTCAACTGAAGAACGGAATAAGAAAATGTGGTACATATACACAATGGAGTACTACTCAGCAGAGAAAAAAAATGACAGCATGAAATTTGCAGGCAAATGAATGGAACTAGAAAATATCATCCTGAGGGAGGTAACCCAAACCTAGAAGGACATGTACTCACTCATAAGTGAATACTAGATATAAAGCAAAGAAAAATCAGACTGCAACCCACAGAACCAAGGAGGCTATATAGCAGGGGGGACCCTAGGATGACTGTGGCTTATAATAAGTTTTGGTTTTACTCAATCACTGGGCAAGCCTCAGTGAAACATTTCACTATTAGGATAAGAATTTATACTGTATCAAGCTGATAATAGAAAAATAAATAAATAAATAAATAAATAAATAAATAAATAATAAATAAATAATAAATAAATAAATAAATAAATAAATAATAAAATTAAAAGAAACAGTAGACTCAGCTTAGATAGTTTTTTCGTATAACAATATGTGAAATATGTGTCACATGTCTAAAGACTGGACGCTGAGCCACCTGGCTTTCCCTGTGTTGGATATTTGCCTAACTTCTGATTTTTGTGCTGCCAAGCCCAGGGCTCCCTAAACCCTTGAGCTGCCTTCACCATAACGCATACTTCCATTTCTCCTACCCATAACCTTGGGTATTTCATGCATTTTATTTCTGGTTTTTCATCTCAGTGATAGCCAAGTCACAGGTGACCTTGGCTCTTACCTGCCCAGCTTGATGCCACTCCAAGGTCCTCTAGTCAACCCTGGTTTCAAGGGCATACCAATGAGCTAGATGAGTAGATAGCATGGTTCTTTACAAAGCCAGGTAGAATAACCCCAGAGCATTGAACCACATTATTTGGTAGTTCAGTCTTCATATATGTAACAGCAGTTTTTTTGTGTAACAAAAAAAGAATTCCAAGGCATGAGCAGCAAGTCATTAAACAGTGTTCTTTAAAGATTTATTTTATATTTAATTATGTGTATGTGTATGGATGCAGATATTCTCAGAGGCCAGAATAGAGTTTTGGATACCCTGAAGCTAGAGTTAACAGGCAGTTGCAAGCCACCTAATATGTGTCCTGGGAACTAAACTCTAGTATTCCACAAGAGTAGTCCACACCCTTAACCATAGAGCTATCTCCCCTGCCCTCAACTAGTTCTTCTTAAAACATTTTTTTTCTAATTCCTCAAAGTTACACAAACTGAGATAGAATGTAGGATTATTCAAAATTAAAAAAATAATAATATTAAGCTCAAATGCTTTATAGAGTGGTTGCAGATTCATAACAAATTTGAAAGAAGGGTGCAGAGATGCATCTTGTATACCCATCCCAACACACACGGCCTTCCCCCTTGCTACCATCCCCCACCAGCATGGCACAAGTGTCACAGTCTGTGAAGCTACACTGACCCCAAGTCCATAATTTACCTTAGGTCCATTCCTTCTGTAGTAAAGTCTTTGGGTCTGGGCAAATGGATAAGAAACATATGTTTTATAAAAGGATCACACAAAGTGTTCTCTCTGCCTTAAAAAGTCCCTGTTGCTAAAGATAGCATGCACTCCAGACACAGGGCCCAGAGGCTCCTGAGATAGATATGATTTGAGAGCCTCCTCCCTTAAGACTAGCTTTCATGGTTCAAGAAGGCACTAAGAAAGTTTCCAAAAATGGGAAGAAAAAAAAAAAAAACAGTCTGATCCAGCCATGACACTATGAACCAAAACAATGAACAGCATGGTGCAAGGACCCTAAGGAAAGATATGCATATGTTGACAGTAACTAGCAGCTCTCTAATTGAATTTAACTCCTACTCAACAAGAAGGAAATCATACCTAGTACTTTAAACCTAGTCAACTAGTAAAGCCATGGATCTTGAAGGAGAATCTACAACCTCCTTTTTACTAAACCAGTATAATCTCTAACTACATTCTAAGCATTTGTTATTATACTCACAGATAAATGTAGTGCTCACCTCTCAAAGAAACTTCTCTTTGCAATAGACAGATACCATTTCAGAAACCTACAACCAATCAGAATGTAGAGTTGTGGAGCCCAGTCCTAAGAGATATGTCTAAAATACAACTCCCGCACCAAAGACTAAGGGATAATTGAAGGAGAGCGAGTGGAAAGATTCAAAAAGCCAGAGAAACAGGGAGTTGTCTGTGAGACCGTGACTTCTAGGAATGTCAAAATCTACATCCATGTTATCATCAATACGATTGCTTGAACATGAGATGAACAAGGACAATAATAGATACAGTAAAGTGGATGGTGGGAAAGCCCAAGAGGCCTCAAACCTGTACAAAGAACAGGCAACTAAGGAATACTTAGAGCGGGAAAAATAGTCTTCCCTAGGGAAAGCACACCAATTTATTAGCCAACATCATATTGTCAGCCCTGAAAACATACATATAAGTAGCATTATATAGTCTGAGTGGGTTGTATTTATATATTGAGGAATATATATGTATATACATTCATGTATGCAACATCAACTAGTGAAAAAGAGGGCATGCCTTTGAAAGAGAGCAAAGAGGAACATATAGCAGAGCTTGGAGGGAGGGAAGGGAAGGGAGAAATGATGTAATTATATTAATCTAAATGATAGCATTTTTAAAAATCCTCTCTGCTCTGCCTAGGCATCCCTTTCTCCCTGCCACTAGCAATCACTGACTTCACTTTTTTCCATGGTTTTTGCCTTTTTTAGAATGTTACAGAGTTACACATTACCTGGCCTTCCCAGACTGGTGTCTTTCACTTGCTAATAAACATGTAAATTTCTTAACTCATTTCTTTTAAATACTGAACCATTGCCTCTTGTCTGGAGACACCATCGATTATCCATTTGCTTGCTTAAAAAATCTCTGGCTTCAAAGCTTTAATAATCATGAACTTGAAGATAACTGTCCTTCTTGAGTTTAATAACTATCAGTGAAGCTGTTACAAAATGCATGTAAGCAGGATTTCATGTGGAAGTGAGTGTGCAGCCCCTTTGGATAAACAGCAAAGGTTGATGATGGTTGGAATATATGATGGAAGTGTTTTCAGTTTCGTGAGACACTTACCAGCTGTCTACCTGAGCTGAAACGTTTTGCCTTCCAGAAGCTGTGACACAGAGCTCCTGTCACGCAAGATGCTTGCTCCTGTTGTGTTCACATCAGTGTACCTCCAACAGAATGGCAGAGGTATCTCGTGGTTAATGGCATCATTTTCTTTCTCTGTTGCCGTATGATGTAGTACTTCTCATTTGCTTATGTGATGCCTGTGTGTCTTTGATAAGGTCATTGTCAAACTCTCTCTCTCTCTCTCTCTCTCTCTCTCTCTTTTATTTTCCAAATCAGGTAGACCTTCTGGGGATGGTGCTCTAGCTTTAGCCTCCAAAATGCCAATGGGCTAATTTTTTTTATTTCAGTTTTTTTGTAGTGTTCCAAATACTAATTTATGTTTTCATATATACAAATAAAATATAGGTTGATTTTATGTTAAAAAGTTCACATATGTGTACACTTATTTTAATGTGTATTTTTCTATATTTATAGAATGTTTTTCTTATAATGAATTTTGTATATTGCATTTTTTTCTAGAAACCAAAAGTCACATTACAATTTTAATTATCACTTAAAAATAGGTTCAATTATTCGATGCAAACATTACTTCATCAAATATCCAGGAGTATCTGAGATTCTGCAAAAATAATCATAAATAAGAATATCCTTGCCCTGATGGATTTCTATTTTGAAGAATGGGTAACACATGAATAATATGTTAGAAACACACGTGGGAATAAACACCATGAAGCATGAAGAATGCAGGTGACATCACTGCAGGGGTCAGACTTTTTACACAGGAGCACAATTTGGATTTTGAGCTGGTACTTGGGTAAAAATAAAGAGAGGGAGCTGAAGATACAGAAACAGCAGTGGATGAAAGAGATGAAGTCCTTAAGTCTCTCATTCGCTATTTCATTTATCTTGAGATTTTTAAAGAGTGTGTGCAGATTCTCTGTCTCTTTCTTCCAGGTATTAGGGGAAAGTTTAATTTCACGGTCAGCTCTTTGATTCTAATCAGTGCATTTGCAGTAAGATGAGGATTTCTAGAGTCTTGTGCAAGTTTAAATCTCAGCCTATCAGTCTTACCAAAAGCAATCTACAGATTCAATGCAGTCCCCATCAAAATCCCAACACAATTCTTCACAGACCTCAAAAGAACAATACTCAACTTCATATGGAAAAAACAAAAAAACCTCAGGATAGCTAAAACAATTTTGTACCATAAAGCAACTTCTGGAGGCATCATCATCCCTGACCTCAATCTCTACTATAGAGATATAGTAATAAAAACAGCTTGGTATTGGCATAAAAACTGACATATGGACCAATGGAATCAAATTGAACACACTGACATTAATCTGCACACCTATGAACACCTGATTTTTAACAAAGAAGCAAAACTGCATAATGGAAAAAAAGAAAGCATCTTCAACAAATGGTGCTGGCATAACTGGATGTCAACATGTAAAAGATTGCGCGGGTTTAGGTACCCGCTAGCCGGGGAGGAGGCTGAGGGCAGGAGCCACCCAGGCCTTTGGAATTTGCCCCATGTGAGGGCCAAATATTGGTGAAATTATTAAAGCCACTCCACGTAGTTAAAAGGAGATTTATTTAATGGCGTAACTTACAAATTAAGGGATAGGTAGGTCGCGGGGTCTGGGGAAGGTGTATCACAGTCCAGTGGTGTTCTCTGGAGCTCTGCTTTATCCACCTCCACCATCCAGGGTCCTGGAATGGAGAGAGTGTCCGCCGATCCAGATCTCGGGTCCCCAGGCGCCTCTCTTGGCCCCGCCTTGTAGGCATGACAGTTGCTGAAGTCTCAATGGAGGTTGGAACTTCCAGATCAAAGCTGGAATAGCTACCCACTATAGCAAATAGATTCATATCTATCACCATGCACAAAACTCAAGTCCAAGTGGATCAAAGACCTCAACATAAATCCAGTTACACTGAATCTGATAGAAGAGAGAGTAGAAAATGGCCTTGAATGCACTGGCACAGGAGACCACTTCCTAAACATAACACCAGTAACACAGACACTGAGAGCAACAATTAATAAATGAGACCTACTGAAACTGAGAAGCTTCTGTTAAGGCAAAGGACATGGTAAACAAGACAAAACAACAGTCTACAAAATGGGAAAATATCCTTACCAACCCCACATCTGACAAAGGGCTGATCTCCAAAATAAATAAAGAACTCAAGAAACTAGACATCAAAATACAAAACAATCCAATTTAAAAATGGGGTACAGAACTAAACAGATAATTCTCAACAAAAGAACTTCAAATGGCCAAAAGACATATAGAAATTGCTCAACATCCTGAGTTATCAGGAAAATTCAAATCAAAATGACTCTGAGATACCATCTTACACCTGTTAGAATAGCTAAGATAAAAAACATTGATGATAGTTTATGTTGGAGAGGATGTGGAGCAAGGGGAACACTCCTCAACTATTGGTGGGAGTGTAAACTCGTACAGCCACTTTGGGAATCAGTATGGCAGTTTCTCAGATAATTGGGAATCAATCTACCTCAAGACCCAATGATACCACTCTTAGGCATACATCCAAGGAACGCCCAATCATACCACAAGGACACTTGCTCAACTATGTAAATAGTAGCATTATTCATAATAGCCAGAACCTGGAAACAACCTAGATGCCCATCAACTGAAGGATGGATAAAGAAAATGTGGTACATTTACACAATGGAGTATTACTCAGCAGTAAAAAAACAATGACATTATGAAATTTTCAGGCAAATGGATGGAACTAGAAAATATCATCCTGAGTGAGGTAACCTGGACTCAGAAGGACAAACATGGTATGGACTCAATCATAAGTGGATACTAGATGTAAAGCAAAAGATAACCAGACTACAACCCACAGCTCCAGAGAAGCTAGCTAACAAGGAGGGCCCTAAGAGGGATGCATGGATTGTCCTAGGAAGTGGAAATAGATGAGATCTCCTAAGTAAACTGGGGGAGAGGGGGCAATCAAGGGTAGGGAGTGAGGGATAAGAAGGGAATGGGATGTTTGAGCTGGAACAGGGACAGAGTGGGAGAATAAAAGAGATATCTTGATAGAGGAAGACATCATGGGGATAGGGAGAAACTTGGTACTAGAGAAGTTTCCAGTAATCCATAAGGATGACCCCATCTTAGACTACTAACAATAGTGGAGAGGGTGCCTGAGCTGGCCTACCCTAGTAATCAGATAGTGAATACCCTAACTATCATCATAGAGCCTTCATCCAGTAAGGGATGGAGGTAGATGCAGAGATCCACAGCCAAGCACCAGGCTGAGCTCCAGGAGTCCAGTCAAAGAGAGGGAAGAGGGATTCTACAAGCTAGGGGCATCAAGATCATGATGGGGAACCCTATAGAGACAACTGAACCAAGCTAGTGGGAACTCACGAACTTTAGACCAACAGCTGTGTAGTCTGTATAGGACTGGACTAGGTCCTCTGTATAAGTGAGACAGTTGTGTAGCTTGGTCTGTTTAAGAGGTCCCTGGCAGTGAGATCAGGATCTATCCCTGGTGCATGAGCTGTCTTTTTTGGAGCCCATTACCTATGGTGGGACATCTTGCACATCCTTGATGCAGGGGGGAGGGGCTTGGACCTGTTTTAACTGAATGTACCAGGCTTCGCTGACTCCTCATGGGAGGCCTTAACTTTTCAGAGGAGGGGATGGGGGTTGGGTTGGTGGTGGGGAAAGCTGTCGGGGAGCTGGAGGAGGGATGAGAGAGGGATCTGTGGTTGGTATGAGAAATGAATAAAAATTTTCTAAATAAAGAAAAAAATCTCAGCCTATTTGTGTGATATCTCCCAGGACCACTTCCCAGATGTATAAAGACTAGATTAAAAACACTGACTTTAAAACACAAAACAAAACCAACAACTTTTGCTGCACCTGGTGAGACCACCTTCCAGGAAGGTCTTAGTCACATCATGAATGGGAAATGATGTGTTGTTATAACACAGCTCTGAGCGGATGTGAAGTCAGCCATCTTTTGTATTCTCAAAGGATCATCCTGTGTTTTTCTATTGCATGTTACTAATTAATGAACCTATTTGCTTATTTATCTCTTTCTATGTGACTATTTTTATACATTATCAAGTTTCTCTATTCTTAGGCACTATTTTTCAAAGGTTTCATATTCTGTAGATTAAAGTGGATAAAATTGTTCCTTAATTTTTTGGGGAATTTCCTACATTAGAATATATTCTACCTGTGATCTATTTACTATTCCATACTACTTAAAATTCTACATCCTGGAGTTTCTAACCTCCACAAACCCCCACACCATCTCCTAAAACTCATAGTCCTAGCTCTGAACATTCAGCTAACACCTTTGCCTAATGTTTTGCTCTGACTCCCATCTGCCCTTTTACCACCTCCACATTCTCAACTCTTGCTCCGATGGAGCAGCTCATGGCCAGCTGTCCCTGGCATAGCTCCATCATGCAATTCCTGTACCAGATGAACCTAAGGCAAGCTGGAATCTCACATCAGACACACAGCAAAGAAAGAACCCCACATGCTCAGGTCACAAAAACAAAAACAGTGTAAAATGCCAAGATAGTATGCCTGTCCCACCCCCAAATCCCAGAAGTGTTCTTCAATAAGAATTACCTAGATAAAGCACAGGACACAGAATTTAAAAGGACCACTATAAACTTTATCAAAGAATTCAATGAGTTTAAAGATGACATAAAAAAAAACTCAATAAACTTAAAGAATATGCCAACAAATGTCTGAGTGATACCCAAGAAAACACAAATATACAGTTGAATGAAATAACGAAGACAGTTGGGGATTTTTAAGCTGAATTCAGTAAAGAGATAGAAATATTGGAGAGAACTCAAGCTGAGAAAAAGATGGGTTCAAAAAACTCAATCCAATTAGAAAACTCCGGGGGAAGCCTTATAAGTACAATGGATCGAGTGGAAGACAGGCTATCAGGCTGGGAAGATAAAGGAGGACATTAAGTACACATGGGGAAAAGAATATGGAAAAAGATAAAAGACACACAAAAGAAACACAGAAGAACTACCGGACACTATGAAAAGACCAAATCGTCGAAGTATAGGCATAGATAAAGGAGAAGAATCCCAGGTCAATACCACGGACCAGATCTTCAACTGGATCATAGAAGAAATGTTCCCCAAATTAAGAAGGACACACCCATGCAGATACAAGAAGCACACCTGATTAAAAAAAAATAAGCAGGAACAGAAAAGAAACTTCCAGTGGCATATTATAGTAAAAAAAAAAAAAAAAAAAAAAAGAACAAAGAGAAGGTACTGAGAGCAGCAAGAGAGAAAAACTACAAGTAATTACAAAGAAAAAGCCAATAAACATAACAGCTGAGGGGGTGGAGAAGGGTCAGTGGTGAAGAACCCTTCCAGGGGACCTGGGTTCAATGCCTAGCACCCACAGATTGGCTCACAACTATCTGTAGCTCTAGTTCCAGGGTATCCAGTGACCTCTTCAGCATCCACAGGCACCAGGCACGTGCATGGTACACAGATATAGAAGCAAACAAAACACTCTTACACATAAAAATGAACAGCAGCTTATCTCTCAATGGAGAGTATAAAAGCCTAAAAGAACAATGCACTTTAAGTTAGAGAAGACCACAGAAGCCAACATACACTACTGAACCCAAGAAAACTTTTATTAAAATATAAATTAGGACTAAGAATACAATCAGAAAATAAAACAATTCCATATCTTTCAATGGTAATGTTTAACAGTAATGGCCTTTGCTTCTCAAATGAATAGACAAAGGCTAGCTGAATGAATTAGGAAATAAAATCTAATCTTTCTGTTGTCTACAAGAAACTTATCTTGCTTTCAAAGATAGAAGCTGTGTTAAAATGGAAGGTGGAAAAAGAAGTATCCATGCAAATGGGAACAGGAAGCAAGCAGGCTTTGCTATCTTAATATCTGGCAAAATAGGCCTAAAACTAGACCAAATTAGAAAATACTTAGAAGGACACTTCATTCTAATCAAGGGAATAATTAACCAAGAAGACATTGTGATCCTTCACACACATGCATCAAACTCTGGGGCACCCAAAGCATACTACTGGACAAAAAAAAAAAAAAAAAAAAAAAAGATGCATTCTAACTCAGTAATAGTAAATCATATCAATATTCCTCTTTCTCCAATAGGCAGGTCACCTGGACAAAAATTAAATAGAGAAACAGTAGAATTAAATTACATCACACATCAAATGGACTTAACAGAATCTCTCTTTCTCTCTCTCTCTCTCTCTCTCTCTCTCTCTCTCTCTCTCTCTCTCACACACACACACACACACACACACACACACACACACACACCCTCTACCCAGTAATGCATGGAAGCATCTCTAAAATAGATTACATCCTAGGATGCAGAACAAATCTTAAATTCAGAAAAACTTAAATAGCTCTGTGTGTCCTGTCTGACCACAACACAATAAAACGTAAAATTAACAGCAAATGAATCTCTAGGAATTGCATAAACTCATGAAGATTAAATAACATATTTCTAAATGATAAATGGGCCAAAGGAGAAATAAAAGTTTTGAAACTAAATGAAAATGAAATACAACACAATAAACCCTCAGGGACACATGGAAAGAAGTCCAAAAAGGGAAATTTATAGCTCTAAGCTCCAATATTAAAAAGTAAGATCACAAATAAATGTCTTAACGATGCTACTAAAAATTTTAAAAACCAAACCAAATCAGGATAAAAATAAATAATAAAAATCAGACCCAAAATTAATAAAATAGAAACAAAGGAAACAAAACAAAAAAATCAAGAAACCTAAGAGCTGGGTTCTTTGAGAAAATAAACAGGATTGACAAATTCTTAGTTCAACTAACCAAAAGAAAGACAGAAAGGGCCCAAATTAACAGAATCTGAGATTAACAATGAAACATTACAATAAGCACCAAAGTAATTCAGATTACTGTAAGGGAATTACAGTATACCTTAAACAAATATTCCATCAAGTTGGAAAATTAAAGAACTGAACAAATTTCTAGATTCACCAAAATCACCAATGTTAGACCAAAAAAGATCAATAATTTAAACCTATAACAAATGAGAAGATTGAACCAGTAATCAAAGGCATTTGACCAAAAAATGCCCCAGCCCAGATGGATTCACAGCAGAATTCTACCAGACTTTCAAAGAAGATAGACAATAAATTTAATTACTCAAAAAAGAACAAGGAACATAAGGAGCACCCCTAAATTCCTTCTAAGAAGTCAGCATCACTCAAATACCAAAGCCAAGAAAACTACAAGCCAGTGTCCCTGGTGGACACAGATGCAAAATTCTCAAAATATTTACAAGCCAAGCCAAATATAGACACGTCAAAAATAACTATCCACCATGATCAAGTTGGCTTTATCCAAGAGAATCAGAGATGCTTCAACATACTAAGTCAAAAGTGTAGTAAATCTTATAAATAAATGTACTTGAAGAAAAAAAAAAAACTCACATGATCATCTCAATAGATGCAGAAAGAGCCTTAAACAATCCATTGAAATACATCCCATCCTTTATGGCCTCCAACATTTTTTTAAATTTCATGTTATATTTTTCTATTTCCTTGGATACTTTTCTTACCATTTTAACCATTTTTATTTCTCAGAAAGATCCTACTTGCTTCCCTTTACTTGAAGACATTAAGCGGGTATGTTGTAAAATTCACTTTCTGCCTTACAATATTTCACAATATGGTTTTTCCCTCCTGTTTAAACTGCCATGTGTGAAAGAGAATTACTGGAAAGAAGCCGGGTGTGCAAATACAGACTGATTAGAATTACAGTGATGTGGAAAGGTTGCAATGTTGCAAGTCCAGTGCCAATTAATTACTTTATCCTGGGATAGTTTTTATCTCCCTGAATAACCATCCCTCGCCCACCACCTCTGTGTCACAACTAACATTCTGTGACCAATACATAAAAATCTTCTAAAATCTATTAACTTAGCTGATAACAAGTTCCATTAACACAAAAACTAAGCATGTCATCAGATACCATGTGAGGTCTATAGGAGAGAGTCTCCCATCTTACTGTAATTGCCTCTCTAATGTTTCCACCAATGTATTTTTTAATTGCCTTGGTTTAAGACTTTATTTGTTCTGCTACTATGAAATGTCATCAAACTGCTTCCACAAGGGGACATGGTACCACATTTCCCAGATCTTGGTAACTCAAAGTTGGTGCCAGTATAAATTACCTCCTATTTCTTTGAGATGAGAACTATTGTTTGCCATATGGTTTTTTTTTTTTAATTCCTTCTGATACAAAATCATTTTCTAAAATATTTTATTTCCATTTTTTTTTTTTGGTTTTTCGAGACAGGGTTTCTCTGTGTAGTTTTGGTGCCTGTCCTGGATCTCGCTTTGTAGACCAGGCTGGCCTCGAACTCACAGAGATCCATCTGGCTCTGCCTCCCAAGTGCTGGGATTAAAGGTGTGCACCGCCGCCGCCTGGCTGTTTCCATTCTTAATGACAGTCATTCTTTGTTTATAAACTATGATTCTGTCTTCCTGGAGACCCTTCAACACTTAACTTATTTTTTGACTTCTCTGGATAACCAATTGTTAGACAAAATAGTTTTGAATAGCTTCAAACACTGAGGAGACTTAGGGAAGCAGTAAGTGAACTGGGCTGAATTGAGTTTCTATGTGCCTTTTCTGTTTAGTCTTGCTTCTGTGTAAGCAGATCTAGTCATCTATTTGGTGTGGCTACTGCTTCAGCTACCCAGCCTATTGCATCTAGCCTTCCTGCTAAATGCTTCTGTCTGTTGATAAGGTGGGTGATTTTTTTCCTTACACCAAACAATATGCTAATCTTCACAGAAAATGTTCTGCTCACCCACTTCCCACTGGTCACAGCAGAGACTGTTTTTCAGCCTCTGCACTGAATCCTGGAAGTCCACGTATGGGATGCTAATATTGGCTTAAAGTGACATGCTCCCTGGCTTCCTATACTAATTCTGTCCCTGGGCCTTTAAAACACAGAATATTTGTGAACATCTTTAGGGAATCTTTTAATGCACTTCCTAGAATTCTGAAACACTTTTTATTTTTTATAAAGGGAGTTATGAGTTTATCCTTTGTGGTTTCCTCTAACATACCACCAGCAGAACACATTCCACATTCTTCTATGATCCTGATACATGGATGATTTCCATGTCTAGTTTCAACATGGTTGCAAGATTCCTCTGCCCCCTGACCTCCAACTCCCACCCCCATCCCATACTTGTGCTAGAATTTAGGCATCACTGGTAGTGACTAAACAGAGTTTCAGTGCTTGTTATTACATTAATCTTCTTTCAGAAACTCACCAGCCCTTTTGAATATACATGATGCATTGCTTATAAAATTACAGAAGAGACAAAGAACACTCAGAGTGTGTCTGAGTCAGTCAGTGCCATGGGAATATGGTGATGCCTCAAGTTGTCTGAAAACGCATTTGGCCACCTGCCTGGACTAGACTTGGTTGTTGGGAGAGGTTCAGAAGGACAACAGACCTAGAGTCATTTCCAGAATCAACGGGGCCAGGAATAGACCAGGAAGTTCCTTAGAAAAGATTTAAACAGAACACAGAGGGCAAGATTGTCAACACTCATAAAAGTTGGCATCTCTGAGAGACAGAACTAGGCAAGAAACTAAAAAGGGAATTCACATGGGGAAGGATAGCACAGTGAGGAGCAGAGAAAAAGCAGTGATAACAGAGATACTCAAAGTCAGTTGAAGCTTGAAATGCCAGAATTTCCAAATTAGCTTTCTAGAAAGAACGTACGTGGCTTTGCTGTCATAGGCCCACATTTCAGGCTTTCTTTCAACTATTTCAAGCCAGCAAATGATAACTGGTCATTACTATAAAGATAACTGGTCTCACAGAACACAGGGGTGGGTAAAGCATTGCTTCAGAGACACTAAGGTACCCTTCTTGACAGCATCATCCTGGGGACTGTGATGGCTATTCTTGGTTGTCAACTTGACTACAGTGGTAATTAGCTAAAACCCAAAAGTAGAGAGTACACCTTTGAGGAATTTCTGCTTAATTTGAAGTGGGAATATCTACTTCTAATTCAGATTTTGAGGTGGGAAGGCAAACTTTTAAGCTGTATCTTTAATCTAATTCTAATCTGGGCCATACCTTCTGCTGGAAGCCTATAAAAGGACGTGGGAGAAATAAGCGTTTGCTCTTTGCCTGCTTGCTCTCGCTAGCAAGTCCATTCCTTCACTGGCATTGGAGCCTACTTCTTCAGGATTCCAGCATATGCTGAAGACCAGCTGAGACATCCAGCTGTGTAGACTGAGAAACTACAAGATTCTTGGATTTTTCCATTCGTATCCAGCCATTGTTGGATTAGCTGGACCACAGCCTGTAAGCTAGTCTTATAAGCCCCCTTTCTGTATAGAGTGGGAGAGGAATCTATTCTATAAGTTCTGTTACTCTAGAGAACCCTGACTAACACAGGGATTGGATAAACACAGACCTTTGTGGGGACACTTGTGCCACACTTAAAGCATACCACTAACTTTGAGTTTGAGACCTCTGGGGATATGTCTCCACATGGTCCTGGGAGATTGTGTCTCACTTGGTAACATCAGCTAAATGGCTGATACACAAATCCCTGCCATGATGTGTTGCCATCTGCCATCCTCACCAGAAACTAAGCACTGGGGCCCACCTGATACCTGAATATGAACTCAAACCATGAACTAAACAATCATTTTATACTTAGTATCTTCAACTACCTCATGATAGTGTAGAAGAGTTGAATATTAGTACCAAGCAATCTAATTCCAGAACTCAGACCTACTGTAGTGTTGTATTGTCAGGCTCTAAAGTATTGTATTGGAAGGCAGACATCTTCCAGCTACAAAGATACAAGTTTTCTGGGCCTCCAAAGCTAACCAGATGCCAATCCTGCAGCCTTCACTACTGCCAGCATTACCAATGAGTTGTGCTAACATTTCCATCTTTGCTCAACTAAACTCACTGGGATCAAGTTTGGTCAGTTTACACACAATAAGATCATTATATAAAATCCTTTCCTCCAACTGCTACAAATTCACAAAATGTCCAATGCACAGTCTTACCTTCCCATTTGTAAATCTCACTGAAGCCAGGTATTAGATAGATAAACGCTTGATCTGTTGAATATTGGCTGTCTGGCTTGTGCTGTGGGATGGTCTATATGTCAAATGTGTTGCTGATTGGTCAATAAATAAATCACTGATTGGCCAGTGGCCAGGCAGGAAGTATAGGCGGGACTAACAGAGAGGAGAATTGAGAGAACAGGAAGCTGGGTGAGAGAGACACTGCCAGCCGCCGTCAGGACAAGGAAGATGTAAAGTACCGGTAAGCCACAAGCCACGTGGCAAGGTATAGATTTACAAAAATAGATTAATTTAAACTGTAAGAACAGTTAGCAAGAAGCCTGCCACGGCCATACAGTTTGTAACCAATATAAGTCTCTGTGTTTACTTGGTTGGGTCTGAGCAGCTGTGGGACTGGCGGGTGACAGAGATTTGTCCTGACTGTGGGTAGGCAGGAAAACTCTAGCAACAGGCTTGAAATCAGGAAAATCAAAGCATCAACTGATTTGGAGAAATAATTCAATGGAAAGGCCCCCAAATGCTAATTGTGATAACAGCTGAAAAAGGACAAGGTACCATCACTGTGGTTAAAAGATGAAAGGGCAAGCCTTCTAGAAATCATATAAACAAACAATACAAATGTGATGAAAAGGGGAAGCCTTTTATCTTTAACAGCAGTTTTAATTTGCAGTTTATCACTGTTTTCCTTGGTACCTGTCAGTGCATCCTTTTATGCACCCACACCACTCTGCATGCATGTGAGCTTGCATGCAAACACAGAGGCAAATTGGTTCTTCTAATGCTATGTTTTTCCTTGCAAAGAAAATTGTCTGACAAAACAAATAGCTGGGCCTGACTATGATATGTTAAGGCATTGTTCTAATACCCAGACCCTCCTTCAAGCATTACATCAACTGCTCCGTTCAGCACTTGGCTGACCTCTGAGGCATCTTCATCTCCAGACTTTGGGAAATGAAGTTTCTTCCACACAATAAAATGATGTCTGTCACAGTGTAAGATCTGCTGTGTGCTCAGAGGGCAAGGATAAATCCTAGCAAAACAGCCATGCAGTGTCTGAGATGAACACTATGGAAACTTAATATATCTCGTGCTAAATTATAACAAAGACTAAAGCCCCTTTGACACACATCAGAACAGGGCTAATTCCATGAGTACTATGTAGCTATGAGTTCAGTTGGGATTTTTGCCTACTTAAATTTTATAATTTCCTTAAATGTATGCATATTTAGGGGACATGTTAGGAAGTTCAACACATATAGAATGTTGCATTATAGAAATCAGGATATTAAACATTCCAATTTTTTTCAATCATTGATGTGTGTGTGTCTGTGTGTGTGTCTGTGTGTGTGTCTGTGTGTGTGTCTGTGTGTGTGTCTGTGTGTGTGTCATCTGTGTGTGTGTGTGTCTGTGTGTGTGTCTGTGTGTGTTTTGTCAAAAACCTTTTCTTGAGGAACATTTTGGAATCCTGAATGGTACTTCTAGCTTGTGTCCTGGTGTTTTTGTTCTTTTTTCTTTTTTCCAACCTCACAAGTGACCCAGCTGAGTGCCTTGTACTTTTATGAGGAAGACCATTCCAGGGAATCAAAACTGCTTCTTTCTGGGCGAGGTATTGGTAAATCAAATATAACTTACTGCATTTCATATAGAGTTTGGCTGTGGCTTTCATGAAGAGCAGTTTACATACCTTAGCATGTATGATAACTAAATAGTCACCAGAAGATGAAAGCCCTCAAGTCATTGAATAGATGACAGTGTTATTATCTTACAAGGGAGATAGATTCATTAACTTAATGACTACCATTTTCGTTAAAGTTTCACATCATCAAGAAAGAGGTAATTTTATCTATACCTCTGATAATGGTTTAATATCTACAATATACAAATAACTCAAAAAACAAAGTTAAAAAAAGACCCATTCAAAAGAAAATAGGCCTAGAATCTGAAAAGAGAGCTCTCAAAAGAAGAAAACAATGTATAAGAAATGTCTCAAAAAATTTTATTTGTCCCTATCAATGGGGGAAATGCACATCAAAATAATTTTGAGATTTCATCTTACCCTAGTTAGAATGGCAAAGATCAACAAATACCAACAACAAATATTGAAGGGGATGCAGGGGAAAGGGAACACATACATGTGTACACATATACATGTGTATATAACAATAATTTATTAAAAGAGAGGCCATAAATTTGAAAAAGAACAAGGAGAATGTCTTAGTTTCTATTGCTGCAAAGAGCACCCTGATCACAGCAACTCTTACAATGGAAAACATTTAATTGGAGTGGCTTGCTTATAGTACAGTTTAGAGGTCTATCATCATGGTGAGAAGAAAGGCAACATGGGGGCAGACATGGTGATAGAGAAGGACCTGGGAGTTCTTACATCCTGGCTCACAGACAAGAGGAAGTTGTCTGTGACACTGGGCATGACTTGAGCATATATGAGACCTCAAAGCCCCCACCTCCACAGTGAAACACTTCCTCCAACAAGGCCATACCTACTCCAACAAAGCCACACCTCCTAGTGGAGCCACTCCCTTTGGAGGCCATTTTTTTCAAACCACCACAAGGAGGTATGAGGGAGGTTGGGGGAAGGAAAGGAAAAGGAAAAATGATGTGATTCTATTACAATGTCAAAAATAAAAGAATTTTAAAATATTTGGAAAAAAACAAAGAGGCAATTTAGCCTCCAAGCATGTTCACACAAATATTCATTGATCATCTTCTATGTGCCAGGTGCAGAATGCTACCTAATACGTCAGTCAATCAGTCAAAAAGCCTCTATATTCTACCTTCAGGAATCTTCCTGGAAGAGACAAGGAATAACAAATAAACTTAATACTATAATGTTGATACCAAGAAATAGTCATGAAGGAAATAAAGAAGGTTTAAGTACACAAAGTGACAGACCAGAGTGAGTCAGTTTGAACATGGATTCCTCCCTGAAGGATATGACATTTGAGTAAAGATTTAAGCACAGCATAGTCTCCTCATATCCGCTTTCCGTGATTTCAGTTGTTTGTGGTCAGGTGTAATCAGAAAGCATTATATTACAAATGTCTGAACACTGAGCCAACACCCAGGGAGCCTACATGGGACTGACTGAGGCCCTCTGCATATATGTGACAGTTGTGTAGCTTGTTCTTCTGTGGGACTCCTAACAGTTGGAGCAGAGGCTGGCTCTAACTCTTTTACTGGCTTTTGGGACCCTACTCCTCATACCAGGTTACCTTGCCCAGCCTTAAAACGAGGCGAGGTACTTAGTCTTACTACAACTTGAAATGCCATGTTTTATGGTTATCCATGGGAGTCCTGCCCTTTTCTGAAAAGAAACAGAGGAGGAGTGAATGGGGGGGAGGTAGAAGGGAGGGACTTAGAAGAGGAGAGAGAGGAAACTGTAATCAAGATAATAATTAATTGATTAATTAATTAATTAATTAATGTTTTTAAAAGTCTGAACATATTCAAAAGCTTAACTGTGCGCTGTTCCCGGTATCATTATGAACTCCCGTGCTCCCCTGTATAATCCTACCATGGATGCACACCACCCCTCTGTCCAGCACATCCACACTGTACATACCACTTGCTGGGAGCCACTCAGCCACCATCATGGTCATGAAACTGTCATGATTACGACTGTGCTTTTATTTAAGTAACCTTTATTTTACTTGATAATAACCTCAAAATGCCATGGGTAATGTAACTAGCAATGTTATGCAACATAGTTATAAATGTAGTATTTTAACATTGGTTATTGTTAATCTTTGTCTTAACCAAATCAATGCTTAAGTTACTGCAAGTATTAGTATGTGAAACTTACATATATGAGAAATGTAGTACATACAGGATTTGATACATTCTTGACTTCAGTCCCAGACCAGGGGTGCAGGATATTTCTTCTGAAAAAGAAGACTTTCAAGACGCAAAATTCAGTTAAGCTAAGAACTACAGAGCGAATTCCAGGACAGGCTCCAAAGCTACACAGAAAAACCCTGTAGTGAAAAACCAAAAGAAAAAAAAAAAAAAAGAAACAGTGACAAACAGAAGGAAGAGCAAATTAAAATGCTTACATCTGCAAATAAGCTTGGCATATCACAGAAATAAGCATATAAGCATGCTATAACTAAACCATACATATAACATACCATAATTAAAGTTAGTGGATACTTTCAATACATATTACAGATGGAACCATGCAGTGTTTATATTTCTGTGACCTCTTTACTTTCTTAGACACAGTGTCCTCTACTTTCATACTTTTTTAGCCTATAGTAAAAAATGTTTTCTTCTTTTCTTCCTTCCTTCCTTCTTCCTTCCTTCCCTCCCTTTTCTTCTCCTCATCCTCCTCCTTTTTCTTCTTCTTCCTTCTGACTGGTATATAACTTTTAGTGCCTCTCTTTTTCGGCTACTTTGGACTTCTTTCAGATGATATGCAATGTTAATGTAAATGTTAACTAAACATTAATCCAAGTACCCAGATAGATCTAACTTTAATTTTAAGTAGATGGGAAGATGTTGTCCTGCTGTGCTACCACACCATAGAATAGAGATAAAAATAATGAGCCACACAATGCCAAGCGAAAGAGTGCTATCTGCAGAGAACCAACATGACTTAAATCTTCCAAAATATTTCCATTTAATCAAACAGCAGATGACCTGACAAATGTGCATAATTTCTACATTGTCACTTATGAGTTTAAAAAGTTTTTTTTAATATAAGTTGTTAAAGTGAAAATATGAAATTTCAAAATAGGTTTTAGTTAAATTTAAATCTATCTTGACTAATTTGACTTAGATTTATAATCAGTGCAGTTACTTTCAAATGATACAATTCATAACACTGAAATTTGAAGATATATAAAATAATACCAGCATCTAAAGGCAACAAATCATCTGCATGTAGGAGTCATGGTAACACATCCTACACATCTTGTTCTAGGAGATAGCCTGGTTAGTTTCCTTGATCCATCCCCTACTCATTCTCCCAAAACCCCCAGTTCTTGCCTGGGGCCCACATTCAGTGTCCCAGCCTAGTTTGAACAGCCCAATTTGTCTCAACTACAACCTTCAGGCCCCTGTCAGGACATGCCATTCATTCATCCACTTGCACCACATCCAACCTCTCAGCCCAGCCATGTCTGGGACATCTTGCTCTAGGGTCTATCCTAGTCAATCAGTCTGATCTTCAATTTTACCCAGCCTCCCCAACCCCCAAGTCTAGCCTAGACCCCACATACAGTGACCCAGCATCATCTATCTAGACAGCCCTGCTTGTGTTGCTCATAACCTATAGGTCCCTTACTGGCCACACCCATCCTCTCAGTCCAGTCAGGTCCTGCACATGTTGAGCCAGGGTCCATCCAGTTGAGGCCACATGATCCTCCTTCCTTATTCTCCCTCCTTAATGTACCATACCCAACCACCATATCACCTCCAAACTCCAGGCTGGGATGAAGACACACATCTCGTGTACCATCTGATACCCCTATGGTCCATCTAACTTTGTTCCACCTAAGCCATATCCAACCTTCAGGCCAAAATGAACCCCATACATCCTATATTTTGTCCCAGACTGCTGTGTCTATATTAGACACAGAACTAACAAAGGAAGTTTTCAGGCCCAGAGATCATTGCAAAAAATACAAACAATATGAAAACTCAAGGCAGTATTTTAGTCCTTCCCCTCAAAATCCACCAGGCCTACCAAAACATTCTCCAATTATAATTGTCTAGAAAAACTCCAGGGCACAGTATTTAAAAGGTCATAAACATCAAAGAGTTGAAGGAGTTTAAAGGTCTCACACACACACACACACACACACACACACACACAGCCCATTGAATTTAAAGAAAATATGTATGTTTCTTGATGGCCTTCCCCCAAACCCCCCAAAATACCCACAAATATAAGGCTGACTGAAGTAAGGAAGGCACTGCATTCAAAGCTTAACTCAATAAGGAGAAACACTGAAGAGAATTCAAGATGAAATGAAGATGGATTGGTAAAACTCAATAACCTGCCTGGGAAACTCTAAATAAAGCCTTAAAGTCAAATGAATCAAGCAGAAGATA
Source organism: Peromyscus eremicus (assembly GCF_949786415.1). Taxonomy (NCBI): domain Eukaryota; kingdom Metazoa; phylum Chordata; class Mammalia; order Rodentia; family Cricetidae; genus Peromyscus; species Peromyscus eremicus. The sequence goes on along the minus strand of NC_081425.1, from coordinate 47,893,035 downwards.
GAATATTAGGACTCAAATGAAATGAAGATGGATTGGAAATCCCAACTAGAAATGTCAAGATAAAGCCTTCAAACAGAATGAATTAAGCAGATGACAGAATATCAGGACTTAAAGTAGAGCAACTACACCATATAAGCAAAGATATGAAAAGACCAAACCTTGGAATTATGGGAATAGGTGAGGGAGAAGCATACTTGGCCAGAGAAAACTTCCCCCAAATAAGGCAAGACATCTATATATAGATGCTAAGGTAAGACATCTCTGTACGTATGCTAAGGTAAGATGTATCTATCTGGATGCTAAGGCAAGGCATCTCTATATGGATGCTAAGGCAAGACTTATCTATATGGATGCAAGAAGTACACAGAACCCCAACTAGACAAAACCAGAAAAAAATGGGGGATGCATATCATACAGAACAAAGAAAGAGCATTGAAAGCCTCAAGAGAAAAAACACAAGGAACATATAAAGGAAAATCAGAATAACAGCTGATTTCTCAATGGAAACTATGAAAGCCAAAAGAGCCTAGAACACTGATTCCAAGTTCTAAAAAGCACAACTACTAACCTGGACTACAGTGCCCAACAAAACTATCTGCTATCATTGAAAGAAAAAGAAAAACTTTCCATGATGCAACAACTTAAAACTTTTTACTTTACTTTCATGAGACCAAACCTAAACAAAATGCAGGAAACAATACTTCAGTCTGAAAAAAAAATGGAGCTATAATACTAAAATAAAAAATGCCACTGAAAAAACAAACATCAACAGAGTAGCTAATCAACACATACCTTTCAATAATAACTTTAATATTAATGTCCTCAATTTTCCAATCAAAAGACCCTGCTGGCTGAATGGATCTAGAAACAAACTACATCTAACTAGTGTCTACAATAAGGTGCCCTCTTAGAGTAAAAGGATAGACAAAAGTATTCCAGTCAAATGGGGCCAAGAGGCAAGTAGGTGTTGTTATCCTAATAACTGACAAAATAGGCTTCAAAGTAACCTAATCAGAAAAGATAAAGAAGGACACTTTGTTCTTTGAATCAAGAGAACAATTAACTAAGAAGACATTGCTATCCTAAACATATATGCATCAAACTCTAATGCTCACAATTTCATTAAAAGTGTACTACTGGAAATAAAGATGATTAATATCGATCCATTAATAGTAGGTAATTTTAATATTCTCCTTTCTTCAATAGACAGGTCATATGAATCAAAATAAGGAGGAAAACACCAGAATGACATCCTACATGAAATAGACAAGTGTCTACAGAACATTCCACCCAAACACCAAAGCATTCTCCTCTGCAGCCTACAGAAGCTTCTGTAAAATAGACCACATCCTAGGACACAAATCTTAGCAAATTCATAAATATTAAAATGATTTCATGTATCCTATCTGACCATAATGGTATAAAATTTAAAATCATCAGCAAGCAAATCTCTAACAAGCATACAAATTCATTACTGAATGGTGAAAGGGTTAAGAAAAAAAAGAGATTAAATAAAATGAATTACAGCCCAATGAAACATCTAGGACACATTAAAAGAAGTCCTGTGAGGGAAATTTATACCCCCAAGTTCCCACATTAAAAAAATTTTTAAAAATAGCACAAATAAATTACTTAATTATGCAACTCAATACTTTGGGAAAACAGAAACAAAGCAAACTCAAATCCAGTAGACAATAATAAAATTAGAGCCAAAATTAATGAAATAGAAACAAAGAAAACAAAATAAAGAATCAAGAAATCTAAGAGCTTGTTCTTTGAGAAGATAAACAAGATCAACAAATTCTTGGTTCAACCAACTAAAAAAAAAGGACTCAAATTAACAGATTCAGACATGAACAGGGAAACATTACAATGGACATTTAAAAAAATTCAGAATCAAATAAGAGAATGCAAAACCGACCAACAAAACAAGACATAAAACCTGTACTCCCTTAAGCTGAAAATCTAAATGAAACGGACAAATTTCTAGATTCAGTCAAACCACCAAAACTAAACAAAGAAAGGATTAATAACCGGAATAGACCCACAACAAATGAGGAGATTAAGACAATAATAAAAAGCATTCCTTCTAGAAGTTTTGGCCCCAATGGATTCACAACAGATTTCTGTAAGACTTTTTTTCTCAGTTGGGGTTTTTCTTGCTGTGATAAAATACCATGACAAAAAGTAACTTAGGAGTAAAGGGTTTACTCCAGCTTGCAACACTAAGATCACACTCCATGAAGACAGACAGGGCAGGAGCTTAATGCAGAAACCTGGAGGCATGAGCTAAGAAGAGACCATGAAGAACTTCTTACTGGCTTACTCCTCATGATTTGCTCAGCCTGCTTTCTTATAGCAGCCAGGACCAGCCTCCCAGAGATAGCACCACCCACAGTGAGCCCTCCCAGATCAATCATCAATCAAGGAAATGCACCACAGGCTTGCTCACAGGCCAGTCTGGAGAGCACATTTTCTCAATGGGGTTCCTTCTTCCCAAATAACTCTAGCTTGTGTCAAGTTAACATAAAATTAGTCATCACAACTTCCAAAGAAGGTGTCTACCCAATCCTTCTTATTTTATTCAAAGAAATAGAAACAGAAAGAGCAGTCACAAATTCCTTCTATGAAACAAGTATTAATCTAATCTCACACCAAAACTAGGTAAAGATACATATAAACACACACACACACACACACACACACACACACACACACACACACGGGGTTGGGGGGAGAGCAGGAACTACAGGCCAATACTCCAAGTGAACACAGATCAAAAACATCTCAATAAAATACTTGCAAACAGAATACAGACAGACATATATCATGACAAGGTTGCCTTTAACCTTGAGATAGACAAGTGATTGAACACATATACATCAACAGATGCAATAAATCAGATACATTGACTTAAAAACAAAATTCACCTGATCATATCAATAGATACAGAAAGGGACTGACAAAATCCAACATGCCATCATGATAAAAGGCTTAGAACAGAACTAGAAGGAATATAGCTCAAGAAGATAATAAAGGCTACCTATGACAAACCCACAGTCAACATCATTCTAAATGGAGAAAACCTTGAAGCAGTCACATTAAAATCAGGAATGAGACAGAGCTGCTCACTATCTTCACTTCTTCTCAATATTGTGCTCAAAGCACTTGCTGGTAAAGTAAAGCAGGGGAAGAAAATTTAAAAATACAAATGGGAAAGAAGTTAAACTATCTCTATTTGCAAGCTGATACGATTTTACTAATAACAGATCCCAAAAAGTCTACCAGAAAAAAAATTCTAGAAATGATCAGTAATTCTAGGATTTGATCAAAGTAGCAGGATACAGAATTAACTTACAAAAGACACTAAATTTTCTGTACACCAACCACAAACATACGGACATCCTGGACACATTCTCATTCATCGTAGCCTCAAAGAAAATAACTAGGAATAAACCTAATCACGAAGGTGAAACACTGCTACAATGAAAACCCCAGATGTCACATCCAGCCTCTCCACCCATTCAGATCCTGCACATCTGTCTTCTGTAGGGTCAGGCCCGTAAGTGTAGTTTTCCTCCCTCATTAAGGAAATTTCCATTTCCAATGGACAGACACTATCACAGAAAACCACAGCCAATCAGGATGCAGAGAACAAGTGACTGTGTGGTACCTGAACTAATTAATGTAAAGCATGACTCCTTTACCTAGGGCTCAGGAACAACAAGGAAGAAGAGGAAGAAAGTTTGAAGAGCCAGAGGAACAGATGTGTGCTGTTAGACTGTGTCTCCTAGAAATGTCAGGGAAGCTACACCAGTGAAGTCTCAACACAATGGCTGCTAAACAAGACCTGAAGAAAGACCATACCAGCAGACATGTTAATATAGAAGGGGGAATGTTTACGGGGCTGCACCCTTAGACAAAGTCATATAGGTAACTAAGGAACTCTGAGTGGGAGAAAAACAGTCTTCCCTAGCAAAGAGTCTCCCAATTGGTTATCCAATACCAAGTGGTCAACCTTGAAATCATACACATACAGCTAACATTATACAGGCTGAGAAAGCTTGTTTATTTATTTAGAAATATATAAACATACACACATGCACAAACACACATTTGTAACAACACTTAAAGAAACAGAGACCAAAAGTCATTAATTTGAGAGAGAGTAAGGTGGGGGGAAACATGGAGGCACTGGAAAAAAGGGAAAGAGGAAAACAGTATAATTGTATTTTAATTTAAAAACATTGAGTCATGGTAACACAAAAATTAGTAAAGTAAACAAAAATACAGAGCAGACAATGTCAAAGTTAAATACGCAGTGAGCACACTCAATGTTCTGGACCAGTAAATCCAGACAATGAGAAAATAAAGCAACTGTTAAAAGCAAATGCCTCAAATTAACATTAATTAAATGTTAATTAATATTAATATCAATATTAAATTTTAGATGCTACTGGCTTAAAACCTTAAAAGCTTAATTCCCTAATTACCAGAGACAAATCACAGAAAAAAAAAGTTAAAAATGTAGAAAGAAAATAGGTATCAACAAGATAAATTATTGCAAAGAAATGTGAATCTTATATCAAAGTGTAGAAAAATACTTTGTATAAAATGGAGTTAACCAAAAGTTATTTTAATCTCAATTTCAAGTTTAAACTCCAAAGTTTTGAAAGTGTATCACAATTAGAAATAAGGGCTCCATATTTTTAAGGCATCTGTAAAAATGACAGTGGCTCTGTGTGTCGTACTTCCAATCCTTAAGAGAATAACCTCAAGAAGGTCAAGTTCATCTATTGAAGCCAAGTCACACAAATCACAAGTGACTGTGTAGCCAACAGACTGGCTTTGGGACTCAAGGTCATCCCTTGTCATTTGAGGCTGAGGAAAGAAGAGGTCTGGAGGTACAGGGCAGTACACAGAACACTGTGGCCCAGGGCGGCTCCAAGACTACTCGCTGCAGCCAGACTTTCATTTATAGACAGTTCAGTCTTAGACAAAGTATCTGATCACTGTGCCGAAGCTCCCTCATCTTCAATTTTACAGGAGAATGGGTAAATTCCCGGAACAGTGTCTGGCACACAGCAAATCAATCGAGTGATGTATGTTATTGCTATAAATATCAGAAAGCCCAGCTATAAGTTGTGTCGAAAGCCACAATTAACATGAAGAAATGAGGGTGGGGAATGGGGGGGTACGCTCAATATGCAATGCACACTTGTATGATTTTTTTTTTGTTTCACCCAGCAAGAAATAGTTCTGATAGTTAAGAATAGCGAAGTGTGAGGTGTGAAAAATCTGATTGTTCTGAAAATAACATTGGTTCCTATCTCACCTCGCCCATTCTATTGTAAGGTCCCTGCACACACAGTTAGATCTTATCAATCCATTTGCTGTCCAACCTGTAGACTCTAGCACAGACCTGGGTCTGAAAGGGGTGTCCAACGGGTGGAATTGAACTGAGCTAAAGGAAAGATGGAAGGCATTTTGAGATAACAGGACTGTAAAGAAGGTCAGAACTCAATGTACTTTTTAAGTTTTGAAAGTCTGTGATTCAAAGAATGCCCTACCATTTACTTTGTAAAAAGGAAAAAAAAAAAAATCAAGAGGAGGAAATGGTAGCGAGAAAATAAGAGTTAAACTTTTTAAAAACTGGAGATACTGGCGGTATGTTTACATGCACATGTCCAGCAGATGGGTGAGAAAAGTGACTGGGAAGACTAGGAACAACAGTTTGGGCCTTATCTACCTAGAGGTAGGTGTGAGCAGAGGAAGCAAAAAAAAAAAAAAAAAAGGCTAGGACTAAACAGGGAGAAATGAGAGGCCAGAGCAGGAGCTGAGGAGAGCAGAGAGGCTGGAGAGGTTTGTGGAGTCCGATGTGGAGGGGACAAAGCAGACTACAGGAGGTGGAGATGTTCATTTCAGAGACCTGATGGGACAGGGCATCCTTAACCAGCCATCCTGCATCACCTCAGCCTTCCACACAAGCATTCCCAGGAAAGAGCATGGCAGCTAGACACGGCTGCTGTCTTTGTCCTCTGCACCTTAACGGAGAGCAGCACTTTCTCCGTGTGTCATTCAGTGCCGAAGGAATCGACACTGACATTCTGGTGTTTTTCCATAAATTTAACTAGAGCTGAGGTGGAAACTGACATTCTTGCAAGGTAATAGTGTGGTGGTATTTTACTTGTACTGAAATGTGATTTTAATTGTATGTTAATAAATAAAGTTGCCTGGGGGTCAGAGTTATAGAGCCATAGCAAGTGCGTGGCGGTGGTGGCGCACGCCTTTAAGGACCTGGAGGGCGGTACATACAGGCAATGACAAGGCAGTCACGTGTTTAGTTTACAACCAATGAGAAGGCAGAACATCTAGAGTATTTAAAGACGTACACACAGGAAGTAGGCCTCTTTTTCGGAGAGCTCTCTTGGCTGAAGCAGGATAGCTGAAGCAGGAAGGGTAAGGCTCTTAGTTCTGACCTCTTGGCTTTCTTCTCTGAATCGGCTCTGTGTTTCTTATTTAATAAGACGGTTGGTTACATCTACATTTGGCGCCCAACGTGATAAGAATCCATTAAAACCGCTTAACTTGGCTTGGGGGCAGGTCCGGGTTCCCGCCAGGGCTGCCGGCAGGTCTGGTTTCCCGCCAGGGCGGCCGGCTCCCTAGCCCGGGCCCAGGTCGGCTTGGCCTCAGGCCGGACCAACCTTGAGCTACTTGCTTAAAGCCAGTGTTACAAACAACTCAGGCCTGCCCTGCCGAACAGGGCCCCTGCCAGTAAAACCAACGCACGTGGTTGGAGCTTAAGGTAGCCAGAGCCAAGGCTTGACTAGGCTCAAGCGGGAACACGTGGCTGGATTCAAGCTCTTAGGCAGAACTTGTGGCTACGCTTGCTTGCTCTCTCTCTCTCTCTCTCTCTCTCTCTCTCTCTCTCTCTCTCTCTCTGGACTCGCACCTCGGACACTAGGTGGCTGTTTGAAATTCCCTCGGATTGGTACTATTCTACAAGGACTTGGTAAGTCACTTAACATATCAGATATTTTAAAGAAAATTATTTAAAAGAAAAAAAATTTTTTCCACATTAAAAAAAAATGGGTTTTCTGTGTACATTGGAAGAAAATTTGTTTGCACTTTTAGACAGTCTGACAATGGAACAGCTATATGAGAAGATTACTGTTGATCGAATTATGCATTTTATTACTATGTTTATCCTCATTTTACTATTTAAAAAGATAGTCAATTTAAGTGCCAGGATGACAGCTTTAGAAAAACCTATTAAACCTGTAAAAACTCAGACAGAAGAAACTAACAGTGAAGCTGCTTCAAGATTGGATCATAGGGTTACAGAAAGAAAGCCTGTTTTCACACAGTCACCCTTAGTTTGTCCAGTAACCGTACAGCAGTCGCCTGATCAAATGACTACACAAAATATTTGGGCTCCAATTGATATGATAGATTTACGAAGGTTTAAGGAGGCAATAGTATCTTATGGTATGCATTCCCCATATGTAAAGCAAATGTTAAACTCTTGGTCAACATATAATAGGATTGTACCACAGGACTGGCGGGAGCTGGCACAAGGTGTTCTTGAACCCAGTCAAAGGCTTCAGTGGCTAACTTGGTTCAAGGACGAAGCTAAAAACATAGAAAAGCAGTGGAGGGATAAAGGACTACAAGTCTGCCAGGATCAGCTTATTGGAGAAGGTCAATATGCTTCAGCACAAACACAATGTTTATATGATGTCCAAACCCTAATTTTATGTCGAACAGCAGCCTTGAATGCATGGGACAGAGTTGAGGAACCAGGAAAAAAACTGAGTCATTTACAAAGGTTGTACAAGGCCCAAAAGAATCTTTCACAGATTTTTTACAAAGACTGGCTTCAGCAGTAAAGAGAATGGTCCCGGATTCAGAAGCTAGTAAGATAATAATTGAATCTTTGGCCTTTGAGAATGCGAATGCAGCATGCAAAACAATAATCAGGCCGTTAAAGGCAAGATCTGCACCTTTGGAAGATTGGATTAGAGATACGGTTAATGTTGAAGCTCATGAGCATGATGATACATGGGTAGGAGAAGCAATTTCAAAAGGTTTGAGGAATGTTAGATGTTTTGGATGTGGAAAGCAAGGACATTTGAAAAGGGACTGTAAACAGGTCATTCCTAGAAACAATGTTTCTTCAAGGAACAATGGCAACAGAAAGCCCCTTCCTTCTGGAGTATGCAGAAGGTGTGGTAAGGGAAAACACTGGACCAACGAATGTAGATCAACAAGGGACAGACAGGGTAATCCTTTGCCTCAGTCTTCGGGAAACTCCCAGAGGGGCCTCATGCAGGCCCCAATAGCAAATCCAGTTCAAACCTTTCCTGCAGTCGTAGAGGAAACCCCTACCCAGAGCAATTAAATAACCAAATACCTATTGGAATAAGTCATGCTGGTCAGGATGATGAAACAGATAGAATAGAAAAATCAGGAGCAAATATAAAGAAAATTTTTTGGCAAACTTTTATTAATGAACAAAGACCAAAATTATCGATAAAAATAAATGGTGTTTTGTTGTCTGGTCTGGTAGACACAGGTGCGGACATTACCATAATTGCACCAGAATTTTGGCATCCAACTTGGCCTCTTCAGGAGGTAAATGTTCAACTGCTAGGAATTGGGACATTATCTCAGGTGAAACAGAGTGCAAGATGGCTCGAGTGTATAGGTCCAGAAGGACAGAGAGGAAAATTGAAACCATATGTAGCTAACATAGCTATGAACTTGTGGGGTCAAGACTTGTTACAACAATGGAATACTCAGATTAACATCCCTCCAATCTCAGAAACAAATCATAAATTAGCACATGTTTCTGAGAGAAATATTAGAAGGCATTATTCTGAGTGGTCACCAGCCATCCATATTATACAAGAACAGGGCACAACAACTGATGATCTTCCAAAGACACCAACAGCTCTACCTTTAAAATGGTTAACAGACAAGCCTGTATGGGTCCAGCAATGGCCTTTAACAACAGAGAAACTCCAGGCTTTAGAAGAGCTGGTAGAAGAACAGTTAAATGCTCAGCATATTGAGGAATCAACCAGCCCTTGGAATTCTCCTGTATTTGTTATTAAAAAGAAATCTGGTAAATGGAGAATGGTAACAGACCTTAGAGCAATTAACAAAGTAATTCAGCCAATGGGCTCTCTACAATCTGGAATTCCTCTGCCTACTCTGTTACCAAAAGGATGGCCTCTCATAGTTATTGATTTAAAAGACTGTTTCTTTTCAATACCGTTACAAGAAAAAGACAGAGAAAGATTTGCTTTCACAGTGCCTACTTATAATAATTCTCAACCGGTTAAAAGATTTCAATGGAGGGTCCTCCCACAGGGAATGTTGAATAGCCCAACTCTGTGCCAATATTTTGTACAACAGCCACTGGAAGTGATACGTAAAAAATTTCCTAAATCTATAATTTATCATTATATGGATGATATTTTACTAGCTGACTCAAATGCAGATACTTTAGAAAGAATATTTGAAGACGTAAAGAAAATTTTGCCTTGCTGGGGATTACAAATTGCTCCTGAAAAGATACAAAGAGGAGATTCTATTAATTATTTAGGATATAAAATAGAGCTACAAAAAATTAGACCCCAAAAGGTGCAAATTAGGAGAGATAGACTACAGACTCTTAATGACTTTCAAAGATTATTTGGAAATATTTCTCATCTACGAACTATTGTTGGGGTAAAAAATGATGAACTGCATAATTTGTTCAAAACCTTAGAAGGTGACAAGGACCTAAATAGTCCAAGAGAGTTATCACCTGAAGCTGAGAAAGAATTGGCCTTGGTAGAAAAGAAAGTACATGAAGGGCACGTCGATCGTATTGATCCAAAGCTGGATTGCATTTTGGTTATTTTACCTTCTAGGCATTCTCCTACAGGAATATTAATGCAGAGGGAAGATATTATATTAGAGTGGATATTTTTACCAAATAAACCAAACAAAAAATTAAAAACTTATGTAGAAAAAAATCTCTGACTTGATTTGGAAAGGAAAATTGAGACTTCGTCAATTAGCAGGAATAGACCCAGCAGAAATTGTCGTACCTTTAACTAAGGAGGACATTGAAAAATTATGGACAGAAAGTGAACCTTGGCAAAGAGCTTGCAGTAATTTTTTGGGAGAAATTAACAGCAAATATCCCAAAAGCGATAGAATTGATCTTATAAAGAGAGCTGATTGGATCTTGCCTCGAATTGTACGGGTAAAGCCCATATCTGGAGTTCGTACATTTTATACAGATGCCAACAAACAAGGAAAGGCAGGTTACAAATCAGAAAATTTAAGTAAAGTGGTTCAAAGTCCTTATAATTCAGTTCAAAAATCAGAATTATATGCTATTCTGTTGGTATTAATGGATTTTTCAGAACCTCTCAACATAGTAACTGACTCTCAGTATGCTGAAAGAGTAGTATTACATATTGAGACTGCAGAATTTGTCCCTGATGCTTCAGAATTAACTTCATTATTTATTCAATTACAAGATACAATCAGGAAAAGGAGTCATCCTTTATATATAACTCACATTCGATCCCATACTGGTCTGCCAGGCCCTCTAGCACAAGGCAATGATGAAATTGATAAGTTATTAATAGGAAATGTGCTGGAGGCCTCAGAATGTCATAAAAAACATCATGTCAATAGTAAAGGTTTAAAAAAGGATTTTTCCATAACCTGGCAACAAGCCAAAGAAATAGTAAAGAAATGTCCTACTTGTTCCTTCTACAATCAAACACCATTACCAGCAGGATGTAACCCAAAGGGTACTCAAAGGAATGAAATCTGGCAGATGGACGTGTTTCACTTTGCAGAATTTGGAAAACTGAAATATGTACACCACACTATCGATACTTATTCAGGATTTCAGTGGGCAACTGCTTTGAGTTCTGAAAAAGCTGATTCTGTAATCACTCATTTGCTAGAAGTTATGGCCATCATGGGTATACCTGCACAAATCAAAACTGACAATGCTCCATCATATGTCTCTGTTAAAATGAAACAGTTTTTTGCTTATTACAATATAAAGCATATTACAGGCATACCACATAATCCTACAGGTCAAGCAGTTATAGAAAGATCAAACAGAACTCTAAAGGATATGCTAAATAAACAGAAAGGGGCAACAAAAACCCCCAGAAATAGACTGCATAATGCTCTATTAACTTTGAATTGTCTTAATGCCAATGAGAAAGGAACAACAGCTGCAGAGAGACATTGGATAATAGAAAAAACTACAGAATTAAATCAGCCTATATATTTTAAGGATGTGCTGACCTCAGAATGGAAACCAGGGTATGTATTACATTGGGGACGAGGTTTTGCTTTTGTTTCTACAGGAGAAGATAAGTTGTGGGTACCATCAAAATTGATAAAGGTTCGATTTGAACAAGAGAAACCTCTTAATTAGAGGAGGTGATAGCTCATCAACCAACATGAACATCCAATTTAAACTAACTTATACCAGTAACACATGTCTTTTCATTTAATCAGATAATAACTTGCCAAAAAGGAACATCCCCAAAATTAGTCTTGGGGAAAGGTTTTTGTTTTTGTCTTTTAGGAGAATGAAGGTTAAGGAATCTGAAGAACACTGGACAAATAAGACAACTGAAGAAAAGGGACAAATCATCTATCCCAGGAAGCAGAGTGAAATGGCGTATGGGTATATATTATCTAAAAAAATTTATGTCTTCCTAAATGTTTGTTTCTGCTTTTCTCTAAAGATTTAACACTATTGGTCTTCTAATAGTCCCAGTCCAATTAAAATTTAAAGCTGACTTTGGAGTTGGAGAATGGCTCTCTCCTTCTTTAAACTCAAGCATGTTGTTAAAAGGAAAATGCAAACTCCCTGTATCATGCCAGAATAAAAGAGCCATCTTCTGCTATGAGACAGGAGAAAAGCCAAATTAATTAAGGGACTATTCTATTACTAATCTCAACTCTTTGATTCTATTCTGATTCTTTAAACTTTTCTTAAAGTATAAATTTTATATTAAAACTTACAAGATTAATATATATAGATATATAGATATATATATACATTTTAAATTTCGCTAAGATATGAATGGTCATATAGAGTACTGATTAATTCTAAAAAAAAAAAAAGGCTTCAATTAGCTGCATATATATGTCTTTGTGTTCGAGTCTCTTATCAGTTTTCTGCAGGAATTCACGGCCAGGCCTAACACCAACTGAAGTCTCCAGGAAGAAGTTGGGGCCCCACAACAACAACAATTCCACGTGGACAATAATAACATCACTAAGCTGACAAACATCATCTACAGATCAGCTTTGAACTACAAGGTGCTCAGAGCAATTTTGAGATGACTAGCTGAGATGATCCAGTCTCAAAGACTACTTGAATAAGGACTTGAGATAAACCCTGAACTTTGGCATTATACACAGAATGGATAATGAAGGATATAGTTACCTTTCCTAGAATTTGACAATTAACCTAAAATTTTTCTTTCAGGATAAAGATAACTTCGCCCATACCCAGCAGGAAGCAATGTTAAGAATACGACGCCCACATTCCCAAAGAGGTGGTGTGGGGTGGGTGGTTTTTTGGTCTTTTTAATGGGTTTTGGGTCTGGGATAATTTTCATTGTTTAGGGGGGTTGGTTACAAGTTGTTGTCAAGGCTTAGGAAAAAGACTAAGCAGATTAGATTTAAGGTTCTTATTTAAAAAAAAAAGAGAGAAAGAAGAAGAAAAAGACAATTACTAGTTTTAAATACTTTACATTGGATTGGATTGTTTTATATTGTATACAAATTATATATATTGAAATTGATATTGTTAGAAAATGCTATATGTATATTTCTAATTGTACTTATATCGTTCATTTAACAATGCAATTTTCTGATCCTTGAATGTTATTATTACCATTAGGATATAAAGAAATGATAGTTAGTAGTTAGACATTACAATAGAACTTGTAGTCATATTAGATATGTTTTAAAAATTGAGCAGATATATTTTAGATAGGTCATCTTCAAACCCTTCAGAGAACTACAGAATATGGCATTTAAAATGTTTTAATAACTTAGAAAATTTTTCTTTTTTGTTATGACTATGAGACATGTCGGCTCCTGGCAGTACCAATCTACTTCAGAGAAAATATGGGCATTGAAGAAACTGCGTATGGAGTTAGCTTTCATTGTGGCAAAAGTTAGCCACTGGACAACAAAGTATCCTCGAATCAACTGATGACAAAATGGACAGACAGGACATGAAACAAAGGACTACTGATTCTTGCCTAAACAAGCGTGGTTATGGCTTTATCAAAAGGCATCTTCTGAGGCCAGGACAATATGGCACCATCCCTGACGTGGCCTTCGCAACTCGGAAAAGGTACAGTGCCCTTTTCTTCGAAGGCAGCTGAACAGGCAGTGGGCCGATGGCTTCTGATGTGCTATGGAACAGCAGCTGAAACAGTTATTCTTGAAGAGTAACTAAGCTCACGCCTCTCAATAGTAGACTGGCATTTGATAGAGAGATGTGGAGAAGAACAGGATGCTGAGATGAAGCCATATGTACACAGCCAAGAAGAATGGAGAGCTGAACTAAAAAAACCATCAACAATTTCCAGAATTTAAAATCCTGAACCATGACATGACACTAGTGGAATTCAGGTGTTTCTGGTGCATGGACTGCTCTCACCCAATGTGAGGTTGAACTGTTGACCTTGTGTACATCCTACTTCACAAATGAGTCTGTCAGATATGCTAAGCCTATATAGGCTGAAGATGATGCCCCAGCATTGCGGAGAAACCTCAGGTGACTGTCCAGGCAGTTGGCTGTTTCTGTCAACTCACAAATTTTTTGGAAGTTGCTTGCATGCACTTTCTGTTTTTATTTTTGTTAGCTAATATTATTTCCTTCTTGGGTCTCTGAGGGAGTTGAAAATTAGTTAGTTATAGTTGAAGGTTAGTTAGTTGAAGATTAATTAGGATAGAAAGTGAATTAGATACATTTTGGACTTAACAAAATAGGATAATGAAATTATCATCTCTGAATTTGTCAAATACAAATGGACTAGACATTGTTTAGACATTTATTATTTGTATATATTGTATATAGTTATTGTACTTTTGTATATAGTTTTTCTTTTGTTAGTTATAACCTTTTTCTTTTTTTTCTTTTTATTAAAATAGAAAAGGGGAAATGTGGTGGTATTTTACTTGTACTGAAATGTGATTTTAATTGTATGTTAATAAATAAAGTTGCCTGGGGGTCAGAGTTATAGAGCCATAGCAAGTGCGTGGCGGTGGTGGCGCACGCCTTTAAGGACCTGGAGGGCGGTACATACAGGCAATGACAAGGCAGTCACATGTTTAGTTTACAACCAATGAGAAGGCAGAACATCTAGAGTATTTAAAGATGTACACACAGGAAGTAGGCCTCTTTTTCGGAGAGCTCTCTTGGCTGAAGCAGGATAGCTGAAGCAGGAAGGGTAAGGCTCTTAGTTCTGACCTCTTGGCTTTCTTCTCTGAATCGGCTCTGTGTTTCTTATTTAATAAGACGGTTGGTTACATCTACATAATAGCAATATTTTAACTCAGAGAATTCTCTCCCCTAAGTGGGGATTTGCTTTGGTAAGGTTTATTTTTGCTAAGCCATCCTATTGTGTCCTTAACCTCAGATTCTTAGTAATTTAATTCGGGCTTGAATAAAACTTCTTTCTGAGGAGAACGAAACAGTAACTGAATGTTAACTGTTTTGCCTCTGATGGGGATGGAAGACTCTGCGGAGAATGGACCTAACCAAAGGTGATGCCTGAGAACCCGAAAGCAACCTTCAAGTTCACTGAAACAAATCAATCCCACGTGCGTTTTAGCTTGCACATAGAAGCCAGGGGAGGGGAGGGACCCCATCAAACTGAAAGGGGATTAACCATGGATGAGAAAAGAGAAAAGAAGGCAGAGGAGACAAGACAAAAGTGAATATACTCAGAACATCATATTCATGTATGGAAGTAACATCATGAACCCCTTTGTATAATGAATATAATACACTGACAAAAATTTAAACAGAATTTAAAGACATATAGAAAAAAAATTGACAAATCGTAATCTTGTTTTATTGTCAGTCCCTGAACAACGGTTGTTCAACAGGCTCTGAGAAGAATTTGGACAAAATTTCTGATGTAAGCCAAGTATCTAGAGACGCGGAAGATGCTGGGCTAGGAGATTTGCCTTGCCTAAGAGTAGTACTTCATGAAGATCTTTTTGTTTAACACTCATTTTCATGAATTTCTTCAAATCTAAACCCCTGTTATTAAAATGTGAGGTTTTACTTTGTAACTGACTCCCTAGACTTCCGGGGTTTTGGGATACCTGACATTCACCAAGACTCTTCTCATTGATGAGGCAGCGGCTAGTGTTGTAGACAAGACAACTCTGGAAACTGGAGTCGTGTCCTACGTGCTTAGCTCACTGGAGGCATCTTTTCATGACAGGACCACTTTTCCTTCCTCTGAAACTATAACAAAGGCTCTTTCCTCCTAAATAGCAGTTCCACAGACCCCCCCCCCCAGCTGTAGTTAGTCAGGTTTGATCTTCCTGCCTTCCACACCACAGATACCAGGAAAGACAGCACAGGCAGCATCTGGAATGGACTTCATGATAAACGGCAAGAGCTGCTTCCATCCATCCCTGTATTCAGAACAAACCTGTGATTTGAAGACAACTTGGTGCTTTCTTTTGATAGTCACAGGAGCTAATGTTTATTGAGTGAATACTATGGCTTGACAATACTTGTCGTTTTTCTCACCCTAATTCACCTTTTATTTGTCATATTGATGGAAATGTTATCTCCATTAAACAAATGATAAAAATAAGGCCCTACCAGTTAGGAAACTCTTTTGAAGCTAGTCAGAATAAATTATAGTAATAGTAATAACATGCATAGATTGGCTTACAAAAATATATAAGAAAAGTTGTAGGGTTTGGATGCACTGGGATATGCAAAACACTAGATCTTTTAGGGGACGAGGCCACTTAAGCACAAATGATGATAGATAAGAATGGTAACTACGGATACAAATAAGGATGGCTGGATTGGGTGGGTGGTTCAGTAAGTAAGAGTACTTTCTGGGAACTCATGAGGACCTCAGTTTGGAACTCCAGTACTTATTTGAAAAGCTGCTCCTGCAGTAATCTCAGAGATGGTAGGGTAAAGGTAGGAGGACACGCTGTTAGTTTATCCAATAAATGGGAAGTTCCAGGTTCAGCCAGAGACCATCTCAGGGAGTAAAGTGAAAAGCAGTATAGGAAAGTACCTACCATTCTCCTCTGGCCTTTATGCACTTCCTTACATACATACATATAATGTATACACACACACACACACACACACACAAATGAATAAATAAGTAAGGGTAGCTTACAGTGTTTCCACATAAAAATGCCAATGTGGGCATCTAAACCTCAGCCAGTCCACGATAAGCGCTTTAAATATACATAGAGACTAGCCTACAAAGGCAGATTTCTGAGAAAAAGTGTCCCAAAAGCATGATGCTGCCAGTATCACTGGTGTCCTGTCATCACTGAAGCCTGATTCCACCACATTCATCCCCATAGGCTAGTTTTGATTCTATATAGAAGCCACCAAAGGGAAGGACTTCTGATAGTGTTGGAAGGCTGGAGTTTAATCAGAGAATCCTGGAAGCATTTGCTGCCCAGGCAGGAATAATTAATGACTTAGTGACAATACCTCATTCACTTAGAGAGCCATGTATCTGGCACTGATTTCCTTAGTCCTTTGCATGACCTATCAACAATCTGTAGACTGCATGTGCATTAATTATTTTCAGCAGTCAAAACTCAAGCAAATGAAGTAAAAATCATCAAATGATCAGATATAGCCATTCCAAAAGGTAGTCAATTAGGCATATGCCTTTCAGACAGGTTGTTTTCTTCTGTTCTATGAAAGCATCAGTGCTCAAAGAGAAATGACCCAAGAATACTAACGGGAGAAAGATCACCACCAATAAAATGGTCTAAAGGGAATCACACACACACACACACACACACACACACACACACACACACACAGAGAGAGAGAGAGAGAGAGAGAGAGAGAGAGAGAGAGAGAGAGAGAGAGAGAGAGAGAGAGAGAGAGAGATTAGCATCAGGGTTTCTAAGTGTAGCAGGCTTTCTTTTGGGCCACAAACCAGCTCCCAAATCATGGCACAGAGACTTATTATTAGCTACGAATGCTAGGCCTTATCTTGTGCTTGTCCTACTTGCTCTTAAAACTTAACAGGTTTCTCTTCACCTACATTTTGCCACAGGGCTTTTTACCTTTCTTTCCTTCTGTATGTCCTACTTCGTGTCTGGCTGGCTGGAAGCAGCCTGGCTGGCTCAGGCCTCTCCCTCTATTTCTCCTTCATTCTCTTCTCCCTCTTCTCTCATTCTCATTCTCATTCTCTCTGCCCACCAGCCCCCCATCCCTAAACTGCCTAACTATTGGCCATTCTGCTTTTGATTAGACCAATCAGGTGCCTTAGGTGGGCAAGGTAAAGTAACAACACATCTTTACATAATTAAACAAATGAAGCATAAACACATCTTTACACAGTTAAGGTAATATTCCACAACATCTAAGAGTGAGGGTCTTGGGATGCCATCACACATTTGAGGAAAGCCTGAGACAAAGCACACAGCAATTCAGTCTATAAAGGTACAAACAGACATCAAAAGGACAAAAGAACAAACCAATTCAGTATTTCTTATGCAGATAATATAGCATAATCATGAAAAAATACGACAAATGCAGGACATTCTAGGTCCAAAGAGGGCCTCTAGGAGTTAAAAAAAATGCAAAAAAAAGGAAAGATAGAAAAAAAGAAGCTTCAAAAGATAGAAAACAACCCACAAAAAAGAAAATTCATGATTCACTGAACTCTAAATGAGAATTCCAATAAGAGAAAACAATGAAAAACTCAAAATAATAATTCTAAAAAAAAGTTCAGAAATCAAAGCATATCTGTTTTCAGATTGAAAAATCCACTGAGCTTCCCTGGCACAAGAGGAAAGGGAAACACAAAGGAAGTCTTGCCCAGCGACACCACTTCCCTTCCTGGAAGGATATGCCACAGAAGTTCATGCTTTCAAGCCAGGCTCTAGCCAGGGAAGAATAAGAACCGTCCCAGGCTACTCAGTGCAACTCTAGACCACAGAACAATGATTTCTATGTCTCCAAGAAAAATGACTCCCAGTTGAAGTGTCCCTAAGAAGGGGGAGCCAGCCAGGGGTGAGCTAGCTAAGGGCACAAAGGCAGAAATACCAACGCAAGGAAAAGCCCCGAACCAGAGCCGTGCAACCCAGGTCTGACTGGAAAACACCAGAGACAGAGAGGCCAGGCTGAGTCATAGAGGGTGAGATGCAGAAAGGAAGAGAACTCAGAGACAGAAAGTCAACATAGTAAAGAAAGTGGTCTTTGGACACTCAAAGCATACTTTTATATTTCTAACAGAGATTTGGGGGCAGGGGGCAGGGTCCTAAATTTATGGTAAATGTTTAAAGTTAAACTAAAATACAATCCCTTAAAGTATGTAAGAAAGAAAGAAACAATAGAATATTCTGCGTGTTAACTGAGGAACACGCCACAGTCATAACATAGGGTCTGACTATAAGATCTATATAAGCTTTGTGCATAGGAGAAATTAATACTCTATATTATGTATGGACTGAAGAAGCAAAAAGATTTCGAGAAAAATCCAGTTTCCATTAGAATCTATCATTTCCCAGTATAGACAAGTAACAAAGAAACAGTCCGACCAGCTGAATATCTTAACCGAGTAGAAAGAAATACAGAAGAAATATAGAAAGGCATGAGCCTGGAGTCACTCTCCAAATTAAGCCTATGGAACCATTTGGACTTACAAAATCATAGCTATACACTACTCAATAAAAATAAAACTTTATGCTAAAGAAAGGCTTTCTGATTGTTTTGATCATTTTTGGTTTGGATTTTGGAATTTGAATGATTTTTTTTTATTTTTCATGTAGTCTTTGGTTTATTTTCACTCTATATGATATGAGTTTAGAACAGAGTGGGCCATGCCTGTTTCAGAGAGTAGTTCTCCATTGATTGTGCCCATCCCTGCCTTCAATGCCCCTTAGGTACTGTAACTGTTCATGATCCTTCCCCAACAACTCTAATTTTTATATTTATCTCTGTGTAAAGCTTACTAGTAGACCATGAATATTTAACACAGCATATATCATTCTTGTATGTCTAGTGTCTGGCTCAATGTCTAGGAGCAAAATAGAATGTAATCACTACATGTTCATTATCTTAAAAAGGAAGGTGAGAAGGAAAAGAAAAAATAGAAGAAAGGGGGAGGGGTGAAGGGGGAGGAGAGGGAGGAGGAGGAGGAGGAAAGAGAGGGAAAGAAAATAAAGATGATAATGGTCCAGGAGAGGAGATATTTATAGGCAATTATCTGAACATTCAGCATTTCTTGGGAGAATATACTACATTCGGTAATTCCAAACTTTAGTCTAGTATAAGAAAAGGAGGTGGAAGTCAGGAAAAAGCAGCCAGTGAGTAGAAAAGGAAGAAAGGGATTCGGAGTCAGAGAAGGACCTATGGTCAGAAAGTTCACAAAGCAGGCCATGATCTGTGCCGACAGCAGGAATATCATGCTAGAGAAGGACAGAGGAGAATCACCCGAAGGCTTGGCATGCTAAGATAGATGATGATGTCCTCGACAAGAGCCATTTCCTGGAGAGGCAGACAGCGAAGCTTCAGGGGGTGAAAAGAATGGCACAACATGAACTGAGAGAGAAGTTGCATGTGACAAGCGTGGCCACAAAGGCAGAGCGAGCCATAAGTGAGATGTGCATAAATAGTATTGAGGCAGTTACATACTAGCAGTCATGATGCCGAAGACAGGAAGAGACTGGTGACGGAATAGGAAGCCGAATCCTCTGGAAAGGCTGATGGGAGCAAGCTGCCCTGGCTGAGAAATGAAGATTCCCTTTGTAAAGGGAGACGGCCCCTTACGGGACAGCAGAGGGAGATGGTGGGAAAACTGATGATGTTTTGTAAGATGAGGCACTCACCTGATTACAACTCTTTTTCTTTGAAATGTGCAGGAAATTCAGACAGTGAGAGAAAACATTTTTCTTCTAAAAGGAATAAAATTGAGTTGTATAGTCAGAGGGGGAAAATCCACATTCTTTTAGGATCAGATATATATTTGTTGGGGGAAAATATCTCACTATGGTGCCAAGCTGTGGTATGTGCCTCCAGGGAATACTAAAAGATGCCCTATGTGTATAAAGAAATACAAAATTTTATTTAGGACAGAAATATTACCTAAGAAACCACTATAACATTTGAGCTTGAGCCCCAAACACAGTAATTCAAGTAATTTCACAGGACAGTTAATTTCTGAGTGTCAAAATACAACGAACTATGTATATTAGGTGTTTATGAACTTTATTGTCTTTAATTCTTACAATCTTGGGCATTAATATGTGCCTTTTGAAAATGAGAAAACATTTTCAAACCTGTGGCTCAGCAGGTCAAGGCCTTTGCTGTCAGAGCTGAAGAGCGGAGTTCCATCTCCAGAGCCCAGATGGTGAGAGGGAATTGACACCCGTCTCTTGTCCTCTGACCCCTACCTGTGTACCGTAACACACACGCAGACACATACAAAATAAATAGAGATAGATAAATAAGTGACGATTTTTTAATGAGAAAATATACTTAAAAAATGAATTCAATCCATGTTACACCATCAGTCAATGGTTGGAAGGATGGTGATGGAGAAACTGCATGGTTCCTAACTCTATTTCTATTTATGTCTCTGTATTTAACGTCTATTGTTTCAGAAAAACTTTTTAAAAAATCTCACTTTAGCACCTACTTCTAATTTCAAGAGATTTGGACATTTGAAACTTAATTTTCTAACTTACTCGTAATCAATTGTTCACAAATCCTCCTAGACTGACACATGCTAGAATTCTCATCTCTCTAAAAACACACACTAAAGAACTATGCTCAGGCTCATTCATCAAGGAGCATGTGTTGGTTACTCTTTTCTCATCACTGTGACCAAATGCCTGACCAAAAGCAGTTTGTGAGAGAAAAGATTCATGTGGGCTTATTTATGCTTGAAGCAGAGTCTGTCATGGTAAGAAGGGGCAAACCACGGCAGCATGAACATGTGCCTAGGATTCCTCATACCTCTGCTGGACCAAAAGGCAGAGGAGGGGAATTTTCGTGCTCATCTTGCTCCATTATTCTTTTCTTGTCCATTCAGTATGAGCCCTCAGACCATGGGTTAATAATCACTCGGGTTTGGGGAGGATTTTCTCATCACAGTGAATCCTCCCTGGAAAGAACATCACAGAAATACTGTGAGCTGTGTCTCCCAAGAGATTCTAGATCCACTCAAGCTGACAGTGAAGAATAACTGTCATAAGTTCACCTAAACATACTGCTTTTAAACTATAATATTCTACCCCTAGTCCCCAAATGCTCAGACCCATATCATAAAGCAAAAATGCAATTTATCCATCTAAAAGTCCCCCAAGTCTCAACAGTTCTAATGTTACTCAAAAGCCCAAAGTCCAAATTCTCTTTTGGGATGCAAAGCAACTTCGTAACTTCAATCCCTTACAAATTCAAAACACAAGTTATACACAAATTCAAAACACAAGATATAATGGCACAAAGTCAACATTCCCATGCCAGAGGAGAAGTGGGGGTGCATACAGAAAAATTAAGCTAAAGCAAGACTGACACCCAGCAGGGAAACATTAAATCAAATCCTTCAGTTCCATGCCTGCTTTCTGAAGCTCTTGGTGGAGTCAACTGGGCTCCACCAGTCTTGGGCATCCCCTTTCCTCTGAATCTGCCACTTTCAGCACATACACTCTCCCTGTTGGGCTGGCTACACTTGGTGTGTTCAGGTTTCCTCTGGGAATGTCTATAGTCCTAGGGACAGCACTAAAACTTATGCGTTACTTTCACAGCTTCCTAAAATGGCCTCTCAGGGTTTCTGTACTGGGAATCTGGCCCCATCATGCATTGCCTGACCCCAGTATCCTTCTGAAATTTTAGTGCAGGCATTTTGTGGGTCTATAAAACTAGAACTAAGTGAAAAATATTGCCAAGTTCTATAGCAAGCTGGGGTTGTGTTCTGACATCCTTCTATCATAATGTAGTGTCTTGGTGGGTGAGCCCAAGAAAACAGTTCCCTAAGTAGTTGCTTTCCAATGAGGAACCACACTATGATGGTGAAAGTTAACTATCAACTTGACAGGGATCTGAAATCATTCAGGAGGCACCTCCAGGTTCACCGAGGAGGGATCGTTTAACCTCTGAGCACAGCTGTGAGAGATGTATATTAAAAATATACTGTTTTTCCCCTCATATAATATATCCTGACTGAGGTTCCTCCTGCATTCCTCCCAGTTCCTTCCCACCTCCCCTCTCATCTGGATCCACCTCCTTTCTGTCTCCCATTAGAAAACAAACGGGTCTCTAAGGATAATAATAAAATAGATAAAATAAAATGTAACAAGAAAAAACAAAACCTAACACATCAGAATTGGACAAAACAAACACACACAAGTAAAAGAGCCCAAGAAAATGCACAAGAAACAGAACCAGATGCAGAGAGCCACTCATTCACATACTCAGGTACCCCATAAAAATACTCAACTGGAAGTCATGATATATACGTAAAAGACTTGTAAGTTAAATAGAGAGAAAAAATACATAAATAAGATAATACAAAATTTAATATAAATAGTAATAATACAAAAGAAAAAGGTCCTGACACAACATTGTATGACAAGGAACCTTCAAAGATGCCATTGAGTTCCTTTTCAATTGTCCATCTACTGTTGGGCATGTGGCCTACCCTTAAGAGTCATTTGTTTCCCCAGTGAGACTCCCTTGGAGAAAACCAAATTACATTTGCAAGTGGTTATCAATTGGAGATAGTTTCTTGGTTAGGGATGTGGACTTGTATCCACTTCTTTCAGCTCTAGAACTCCATCTGGCGCAGCCCTATGCCCTGTGTATGCTGCTTTCAGTGAGTTCATATGTGTGCTGATCATGTTTATTAGAGGGCCTTGTTTTGTTGGTGACCTCCATCCCCTCTGGTCCTTTCTGCCTTCTCTTCTTCAGGGTTCCCAGAGCCCTGTGGGATTTGATGGAGACATCCCATTTAAGGCTGAGTGTTCCAAGGTCTCTCACTCTCTGGATAATGTCTACCTGGCTGTGGGTCTGTATTTGTTCCCATCTGCTGTAGAAGGAAACTTCTCTGATGATGACTGAGCAAGGCACTGATCTATTAGTATTGCAGAATGTCATTAGGAGTCATTTTATTGCTACATTTTTGTTTTGTTTTGTTTGTTTATTGTTTTGTTTTATTTAGAACAGTAGTATTTGGGTTTCTCCTAGGTCCCTGGGTTACCTAGTCTCAGGTTCTCCATCAACCAAGCAGTGTTGAGTATGGGTTCCATCTTATGGAGTGTTCCTTCAGTCAAATCAGATATGGGTTGGTTCCTCCCACAAGCTTTGTGCCACCATGGCACTGGCATATTTTGCAGGCAGGACAACATTGTAGATAGAAGAGTTTGTGGCTGGGTTGGTGTTTACTTTTCTCCTTTGGTAGTGGACAGAGTACCTTCCTGCACCAAAGACGCTAGCATGTGAGGGATTTTCTAAAGTAGGTTAGCTGAAATGGTAAGACACACACTAAAAGCATGCAACTTCTTCCCTGGACTTGGGTCTCAGACTGTGTCAAAAAAGGGGAAACCTAACTGAGCCAAAAATTCCTCATTCTGCTTCTTGTCTATGGATCAATGTGACCAGACACACTGCACCATCAAGCTGTGAGCCACAGTCGGCTCCTCTCCCTTAAGTTGCTTTTGTTCATATGTCATCACAGTGACAGGAGAAGTAAGATACCTCGTCCTCAGCGTTCTCAGTCCAGACTCTCTTTTCAAATGAATTTGTATTTTACAAGCTGGAGCTTTTCACTGGGTAGGCTTTTGCCCTTGAAGCACCTTCCTTTATTGTTAGTAAAGTGGGAGATTTCTTAACTGCTAATTCCTTTAGCATTACAAATGCTTTCTCTATACTTTCCAGCCCAAAACGTTAAGCTTGATCAGAACTAGAAAACTATCGGAGCCACGGACTTCACTTGAAGCTATAGTTGCTTAAAACAGATGTGTGCATTAAAATAGCACTTTCTCTTCAAGGTCCCTGCATAGCAGGTGCACAGGAAGTGCTTAGTCAGCATTTTAAAACTCTTTCCTTCATAGCATGTCAAAAACAACAACAAAAATATAATCATAGAAATGGTGTTCAAGGTAAGCCATTGAAAATAATGTTAGTAATCTGGCACATGCCAGCTGAGAAAGGATCAGCATTAGTTCCATGCTAGCCTGAGCTGCATAGAAAGTTCTTGCATCAAAAATAAATAGATAAACATCACAACTACAATAACAAATAACCTATCATCAAGCACTTAGGAAAGTTGTTGGTATCATACTTTGTAAGTTCTATGGATTCTCAATGATAAATTACTGCAATGTACATGTCTGTGAGGTGATGTCACCTTGACTTCATAGTCTACATTTCTTATAACTTCACAAAAATAGCAAAGAACCCAAAGTTCAGTGGAAAGGATTTTCAAATATTTTCTAATAAACACATTAACCACAACTGTCTGAAGCACATACATCTGCAGTGAAAGATCTGTCTCCTTGACACATGCTTTCTGATGGTCCAAAGTCCAATCAACTCTGAGTTAATGGTCATGGGACTAAGTGATAGAACATGGGTAGGAAATGAGATGCTCCTTCTTTTCTTATCTGAATATCACAACTCACAAGAACCGACTATAAAGTGTTCTGAGGCAGTAAGAAGAACAAAGACTCAGAAACTAAACATCCAAATGCCAGGTACAAGGACCAGGACATTAGGGAGAATGATGGCAGCTTCTGGATGTGTTTAAGAGTGAACCAGAAGGCCAGCCTGGTCTCCAAAGCGAGTTCCAGGAAAAGCGCAAAGCTACACAGAGAAACCCTGTCTCGAAAAACCAAAAAAAAAAAAAAAAAAAAAGAGTGAACCAGAAGCAAAACCACAGTTGACTGAGAGAGTGGTAAATGACTAAATTTCTTTCCTAATAAGCCATGCTTGTTACTATGTAAAATATGGGTAAGATTTAGAGATAGGCTAAATGACAAAACTATTTATTCTTCTGTTTAAAGAGAGAGAGAGAGCCTCAACTTCAAACTTCCACGAAAACAAAAAAGATCTCCCATGATATGCCAGCAATTGCCAGATGTCAGAACATAGTCCAAGAATGGATTCTTGTGAGAGGAATTCTGAGTGTTTGTGGGAAAACCTCAAGAAAGCACAAGAGTCTTGTAGCCTCAGTTTCTTCAAAAACATAGAATTGTTCTTGGAATGTGCTTTCCTGCTGCTCCCAGGTTAAACAGATAGGAGTGAGTTGACTTCAGATTATCCATTACAGCTGGTATCGTGATTTGTTTATATGCCTCTGTGGAAAAACATGTTTTTGCCACATGCAACTTGTCCTTGTGATTGTATACATCTTGAACTCATGAGAACTTTACTCAGGTGACCTTTCTTAACCCTCAGATTGATGCTCTGAATAAAGTTAGCTATTGCATGAGACTTCAGTCCACCTCACTTTTAGATTCCATTCTTCCAAGTTCCACTTCCTTTAGGGCAATAAACAGCTAGTGAGCAGAATGTACCTTCTATAGGGCTATCATTAGTGCAGGGTTCCCTACCTGTGAGTTAAAGACTCAAAAAGACCCAAAACTGCCCTTTGTGTGTTCTACCATGCCCCTGAATCCATCATCACAAGACATTCAACCACCCTTCATCTGTCCTAATAGATACAAAGAAATCAGAAAAACTAACAGTAAAACTGCTCACAAACAGAAAAGACAAAAATAACTACACAATGTTTAGAATCAAAGTGGCATCAGACTTATGATATCAGCAGTGGGTATTGGACGACAATGAAGTGGTGTCTTCAAGTAACCAAACGCCTGTCTATATTTTGTTCGTGAAAAAAGACTATAAAGCAAATAAGAATGTATAGACATCTAATTAATTCAAAAACTATGTCAGGACTCTAGGCAAAAAGCACTAATGTTTTAAATTATTATATAAATTATCTCTTGAAAACTATAAAATCAAAGCAACCCTTAAGAAAAAAAATAGCACGTGGATTATTTATGGAACCTGGCAAGCTATTTCCAAAACATGTATGGAAGTGAAAATAGGCAAAACAAAAAAGGAGGGAACATTACTAAGTGATTTGTTAAAGAAACCTTCATGTCATGTCGGTATAGGAAAGTTATACTTACTAAATATCAAAACGTTCTATAAATGTATACCAAGTAAAGTGTCATCTTGACACCAAAATAAGCTTATAACGCAATGCAGGAAACAAAGGTTAAGTATCATATACAAATGCAAATCAGTCTAAGACAAAAGTGATACTCAAATAAAAAGACAAATTAGTATTTAAATAGTGTAGTAAAAATGGTTATTGACTACGTATGAAGTTGTTAAGGCGCTTCTTTATGTTATGAACACAAGGAAATATCAGAATAAGTAAAAGAGCTTAAATGCTGTTTACAGAACAAAATAAGTCTTCACAATATTTTGGATATAAATAGTCTTCCCATTTGAGGCAGAAGTCTGAAAAACATGTACAAGAGGGAGATTTAGCCTCACCAAAATATAGATTTTCTGTGTATCAAATAAAAAGGTTTTGAAAGCTAAAGACAAATAGTGACTAGGAAACAAAGCTTACAATAATTTGCCATAAAGAAGATAACCAAGAGAGACCATATTGGCCAAGCACATGGAACTCTTTCCCAATAAACACACCCCTAAGCTACAAATACTTAAGAAGGGGAGATAATGTTCTTCTGTTCTTCTCATACTAATATTGTTACCAGAAACTGCTAAATCATTCAGGCAGACACCTGTAAAATTGTTGTTGGACTCTATGTTAGCCCTGGAACACAAGTATGACCAGAGACTGAGATTATATATTTCTGCTCTTCTTTTAAATAAAAGCAGGCCTGGCAAGATGGCTCAATAGATAGAGATATTCTTCTACCAAGACTGACAAGCTAAGTTTCTTCCCTAGAACCTACATGCCAGAAGGAAAGAAGAACCAATTCCCAGAAGTTGTCTCTTAACCACAACTTATTACATAGGTGCCGTGAAACATGCATGCACACACAAAATAAACAAAAATACAACTAAAGTCTTTATATACGTGTGTGTGTGTGTGTGTGTGTGTGAAATAGTGTGATTGAATAAAAATACTCTGGATTGAAGATGATATATGAGACTGAAACAAAGTGCCCTTCAAACAGCAACCTGTCACCTGCTGACTGTTACATCCCCTGAGCCCATAAGGGGGATCCAAGGCTCTACCCTGAAGCTGTTAAATCTAACACAAACTAAAAGCAAAGAAGAGGAAGAAGAACTTTTCTCTACTTCAAATCAAATGAGCTTCCACAACATACAGCTTCCCCCTCAGCATCAAACATTTACAATTCCACTGGCTCCAACTTCAACTTGGGATTTATTAAGATGTTCTTTTGTTTCTCTGTAGACAGCTCTAAAAGCAGACAGTGGTACTAGACCCTCTTATTAAAAAAAAAAAGTGACCTGTCTTTTACCTTGGTGAGCATTGTAGAGGGATCAAAATCAAGCAGAATTAATAAAGGGGTAGAGGGTAAGGTATAAAATGACTCCCCACTTTAGTTCAGCACAAACCTAGATATCATCTTGGCCCAAAATCAAATCATAGAAAAATAAAAGCTTTGCTCATTAATTTTGCAGAGTTCATCAAAACAATGCACCTTGCTGTCTTGGTTAGGGTTACTATTGCTGTGACTAAACACCATGACTAAAAGCATGAGAGGAAAGGGTTTATTTGGCTTACTCTTGTCTTAATTAGGGTTTTATGGCTCTGAAGAGACACTATGACCATAGCAACTTTTAAAAAGAAAACATTTAAATGGGGCTGGCTTACAGTTTCAGAGGTTTAATCCATTATCCTCATGGCAGGGAATATGTAGGCAGACGCGGTGCTGGAGAAGGACCTGAGAGTTCTACATCTTCATCCGTAGGCAGCGGGAAGTGAACTGAGACACACTTCCTCCAATGAGGCCATACCTACTCCAACAAGGGCACATCTCGTAATATGGCACTGAATCTATGGGGCCATTTCTATTCGAACAATCATACTCTTCCACATCATACTCCATCACTGAAGGAAGTCAGGACAGGAACTCAAACAGGACAGGAACCAGGAGGCAGAAGCTGATGCAAAGGCCATGGAGGAGTCCTGTTTACTGGCTTGTTCCTCATGGCTTACTCACCGTGCTTTCTTATAGAAATCAGAACCGCCAGTCCAAGACGGCGCCACCCACAATGGGCTGGGTCCTCCCCCGTCAATCACTAATTAAGAAAACTCCCTACAGGCTTACCTACAGCCCTATTTTACGGAGGTATTATCATAATTGAGGCTGTCACTGCTCAGATGACTTCAACTTGTATCAAGTTGACATAAAACTGGCCAGCACACTTACCAACACATTAGACAAAATAGTAGTTTTTAAATGGTTATGAACACTGGAATCACCTTGAGAGTTCTGTCAGAACACTAATGCCTAGGTACAATACCTTGAGAATCTGATCCAGTCGGTCTAGTGGTCAGCATAGGAATGAGAACTTTTTACAGCTTCCCAGGTGTCTTTCAACTCTGACAAATAGATAAGCAGGTGATTCTAATATAGTTATACTCAAAGTTGAGGACCACTGCCTTAGAAGTTAAAATGTAAACTTCTTGGTGCATTTCAGAAGTGCTCAGTTATGAACTATGTAAAACAAACTACATGGGAAAAAAATCAAGGGTATCGATACAAGGACAGTGAACTATGCAAATACTGTGGTCGGTGTAAGAGGACCCAGTGTAAGAGGGGGTTTAGGGATGATGATAAAAACATCATACCCTACGTGAAAGACAACATTATACAAATAAAAATTAAAGGAAATGATACACCCAGAATGTGTAGTCCATATTTAGAATAGGCAAGAAAGAGGAAGAAGCAGGGTCCATGGGGTGCCTATATCACTGGGCCTTTTATCCCTGGTCTCCTATCACACCCCTAATTTCCCATGGAGGCAGGTGCTATCAGGTAGCTACTTCACAATAAGGAAGCTGCTTCAGAGACATAACTTCACCAAGGTTACCCAGGGCCCACACTTGTACTAAAGTTCACATCTGTCCAAATCTCATACTCTGTTTTGTCCAGATTATTAATGGAATTACTAAAAACAGACTTAAAATCCATCAATGTGTCAACTACTTCTTCCCACGAGATAGGCACTCCCCCTTATCATATGCTAGCACTTGTCTCCTTATCTACCTCTCCGTGTCTGGATGAGGCCAAGAAAATTATGCTAATTTTATTACTAAGACCATAGAATTTCACATTAAACGCACAATTGTCATTTTAAGAGAGTTAATCCTACTAAAGAGAAGTATGCTGGATTTCCTTCGTGCTCTGTAAGGATGTTACATTTATAACTTAACTTCCCTTGATCGCACCATGGTGTGGATGTTGAATTTTTTCTTGCCATTGGCAGATTTGGCTTATTAGCCACACTTAGTCACATAAGTGACATGTCCCTAAGGCCGCCTTTCTTCCACACAGGGCCTCACTTTCTGTTCCCCCTTGCTCTAAAGTTGCCCATACATCTGTGCTAGGTAAAGATGATTTTGTCAAGCTGAACATGAGGGTTGTGTTTCTGTCATTCAGTAGCTTTGGATTTATGCCACTTTGATCTAATCATTTAGTACCAGAAGCTTCAAAGTGCTGCTTTAGAATTTTCTATCAATACATATTTTATAAGTCCGTATGCTTTCCTGGCTTATAGTCACATTCTTGAAATTAATTTGATGCCTAGGCCCCTCTGGTCACCATCCATCTTATTTGTAAATGTCACTTCTCAGCAGCTCTTTTCCCTGGAAACTATAAATACAAATTCCATTCTGGTGTGCTCTCTCTCTTCGATGAGTCAGTTTATTCTGACCTCTTCTTATCTTTCCGCAAACTGTGAACCTACAATCTGGACATCCTGTTCCATGCCTGTTCTGACTGATTTGCCTGTACTGTATTGGTTCAGCTCTTGACTGGGTACCATGAGGGTGGTGTTTGGGGACCCCTTTCATTCATTCATTATTATTATTATTATTCAGAGAAATAAAAGCAATCTAACTTCCTCAGCCCTGAATCAAAGGCACTTTCACCTGCTTGGGGCTTTTGATCCACCAAATAAGCTGAACATTCCTAAATTTACTCCCCAGCCATCTAATTTCTTTGTCAGACTGAATGTCTACTGTGCCTTTCGATATGTGACAGACACAAAACTTCGAGTGGATCAGAGAGAAAGGAAGGAATAGTGTGCAGACCTCCTCCTATGGCTCTGTTCATTTCATTAGTTGGCACTTAGAAAAAGGCTCCAGGTTGCTGGTTTTCAAAGTCCCTGAGCCGAAAGCAAGAAATAACTGGCCAAAGAGATAATTTGTACTCTAGAAGAAACCCCAGGCATTAAGCCTGGGCAAAATGCCATCATGTTAATCACTGAACCACAGTGAGAAGGAATAGGATAGGGTAGCTGGGCAAATGGCTGGAAAGCCAGTCCACAGCAGAATTCACCTTTCTCTAGCCTGGCAAGAGAGTCCGAGGAAGAAATCAACTCCACTTCAGCTTTGAGCCCTGTCCATGGTTTAACCCTCCACATCCCACAACCTGTTTATCCACATAGAGCTACCAACATATGCCCATTGCTCTGGGAGGAGATGTAGATCCCAGGGACCAGCCATCTTTAAGAGTAAAGATGAAAAAGAAAACACAACAAAGGAGTAAAAATGAGGGGAAGCAATCAGAGGCACGAGAGTCTGACAGAAGGCATGGCTAAGGTCAGTATTTGCACAATACCAAGTAGGAAAGGATTTAGGACTTCGTGCTTCCAAGCTCCCCATGGATGCCAACAACGACATTGTTCTTGCTTTGGTTGGAGATGATGAATGAGGCTATGAAAGGAGGGAACACAGACTCAAGGGCACTATATTCATGTGAACAATTCTCAAACTAATCTGCACAGCTCACTTCTTAAAGCAAGGAAAATACTCCAAGTTTCCAAGGCAAGATGTGTCATAGCAGAGGAAAGAGTGGAGCTTCAGTCTTATAGTCAGAACCTGTGGCTTCAGAGCCTGAGCACCTGCAGAAGTGTGTAGAAATTAATCACTGAGAAAATCAAGTGCACAGAAAACTTGCTCTCAGGAGAAAGATATTGCCCATCGGTCAGTGCAAATTGTATGACAATTTTGCTGCCATCAAATGCTGACTCTACATCCGGTTAGGTGGGGTTAATAACAGAATATTCTGTGGGCGGAGAGTAACGTATCAGCCCCGGGAAATTCTTTCAACCATGATTGAAATGAGCATTTCAGAAGTCTGTTCAGAATACTCCATTCATGTCTAATAGAGAAACGGGATGAACTCTGAAGTCATTCATTGCTCATTGATCCAAAATGAAATCTTTATCAGATGGTTCTCCTGGAGACAGAATTATATGTTGCTTTGCATGGTCTCCATAAATGTTATGTGTATATATCAAGCTGCTTGAAAAGTCAGGGGACCTCCTAAAACTAGATGGTTTTGCTCCCAGCAAGGTTAATAGTAGCTTTTGTCTCTGTTTCCTTAGAGATGCCTTTCACTTCTATTGATCACAGTGTGTGGCTTATAACAGTCATAAGTCTGAAACCATGAGAGGACTGGAGGTCGTTGCATGATGAAAGTCAGACTTCTGTTTTTGCCATGAGTGCCAAGTTTTTTTCATTAGACTGAAGCTTTCCCTGTAGTGGGTAGCTAGCTGTTCCAGCTTTAACCTGGAAGTACTACCCCCAGTGAGGCTCCTGGTACCTGTCACACCTACATATGACCTACCCCTGAGGTAGGGCTGAGACGGGAGCCTTTAAGACCCGAGTTCAAAATGTGCTAGCTCTCATGGTTCCTGGTGATATGGATGCTGAATGGTAGACCAAACAGAGTTCTCCAGAGAACACTACTGGACTATACTTTACCTCTCCAGGATCCTGTAACCAATCCCGTTACTTGTAAGTTACCCCAAAATAAACCTCCCTTTTAACTATGTGGAGTTGCCTTAATAAATTCCCCAATATCTGGTACCCAATGTGGGGTACAAACCCATGACCCTGGGACTTCCCCATCTTATTTACCCTGATGCTCAGTGACTTAGACCATCAGCAAAATCTCAAAAGAGTTTTTGAGCCAGTATTTATCATTATCATATTAACAAAGGACCACAAAGGAGTGCTTAGTGACTTTTTTATTGTCCCAGGTGGCCACTGATCAGAGAGACACATTCTTACAGAACATGTTTAAGAGAATATATTCTATGTGTATATTGTGCATTGTATATATTTTATATGTATATAACATATTACCAAACAGAAAAGATCTCTGGGACTATGGTATTGATTAGGAGATAGGGCAACAATTAATGGAGGGACAGACAATGGAAACTTAATAAATGCCTGCAGATACTTTCACTTTTAATTTTCCAGAGAGAAATTTCTCATGCCTTTACACAGCTTCCCTCAATGGCAGCACACTGCAGTATCTAAATATGTATGGTATTCTGTGAAAGCTGTTGAGATCAACACAGTGCACAGAATAATTCAGTATTTGTGCTTTCTTTTGCATTTTCAGTTGGGAATAGAAGTATGTATTGAGTTCTCCAATTATATCACAAGCGTGGGCTCACATGTCCACTGCCACAGGCAAAACACAGAAAAGCTGCCCAGAATGACAATTTGTGCTGGTGTTTTACACCCATACCCAGGTAATTCCATACTCCTTTCCAAAATGGACTCACTCTTCATTTTGATAACTTATCAGTACTGTACAATAGAATCATACAGTTTTTTTTTAGAGTTGGGCTCTTTATGATTTCCTTGAAACTGTCCCAAATTGTCGTGTGTATCAAGTGCTTGTTCCATTGTATTTCTCTGGAGTAAATGCCTGAGAGTACAGTTTCTAGGTCCACAATAATTAAATGTTTGGTTTTAGAAGGAACTGCCCAGATGTTTTTGCAGAACCACTGTACTACTTTCCATTCCTAATTTCAACATGTAAGCAAGCTAGTGTCTCACATTCTTGCCAGCTCTGGATGCTATCACATCCATTTCTAACCTTTCCCAGTGCTGATATGCATACAGTGATAGCCTGTTCATCGCTGCATTTTCTGAGGACCTAGTGACACTGAACATTGTTTTATGTGCTAATTTTCCATGTGTATAGCCTCTTCAAAGAACTGTTTGTTATTGTCTTAGTCTTCTTCTCTGCTAATGCTATAAAACACTGACCAAAAGCCAGCTTGAAGGGTGTCTCAGTCACTGTTCTATTGCTGTGAAGAGACACCATGACCAAGTCAACTCTTACAAAAGAAAATATTTAGTTGGAGGCTGGCTTACAGTTTCAAAGACTTAGTCCATTACCGTCATAGCAGGGAGCATGGCAGCAGGCAAGCATAGTGCTGGAGAAGTAGCTGAGAGCTACATCCTGATCCACAGAAGAGAGACACTGCACCTAGCATGGGCTTTTGAAACCTGAAAGTTTACCCCTGGTGACTCACTTCCTCCAACAGGGCTGCACCTATTCCAACAAGTCCACACCTTCTAGTCCTTGTAGTGCTTTCAAATTGTTCCACTCCTGGTGACCGATCATTCAAATGTATGAGCTTACGGTGGGCATTCTTATTCAAACCTCCACAGAGAGGAAAGGGTTCATTTTACTTTACAGTTCTAGGTAACAAGGCATGGACCTGGAGGCAGAGACTGGAGGAATGCTGCTACCTGGCTTGCTCTCCACAGCTTGTTCAGCCTGCTCTCTTATACAATCCAGGACCACCTGCTCACGGGTGGCACCACCCACAGGGAGCTGAGCCCTTCCACACCAATCACTAATCAAGAAATTACCCCACAGATGTGCCCAGAGGCCAATCTCATGGAGGCAATTACTCAACTGAGATACCCTCTTCCCAGGGGACTCAAGATTGGATAAAGCTGACAAAAACTAACTGGTATGTTCATGTTTTCTGTTTGTAATTCTAATTAGACTGCAGCTTTTGTTATTTCACTTTGTACATATCTATGGACACTTAATTTTGGGAATTTTTATGTACATTCCATTTTATGTAAAACTTTTGTGGGTGATGCAGCACTAGAGAAGCCACATTTGATC
Organism: Peromyscus eremicus; assembly: GCF_949786415.1. NCBI lineage: Eukaryota > Metazoa > Chordata > Mammalia > Rodentia > Cricetidae > Peromyscus > Peromyscus eremicus. Next base: position 47,858,604 of record NC_081425.1, on the reverse strand, counting down.
CCGATGTAGAAAAGTCGACTGTACGGCTTTAAAAAAAAAGCAAATGGGGACTGGAGAAATGGCTACATGGCTTGCAGAGGATCGAAGTTTAGTTCCCAGTACCCACATGAGAAGGTTCACAACAACCTGAAATTTCAACTCCAGGGGATTCCCATGTTTCTAGCCTATGCAGACACCTGAAGTTACAAGCAGGCACACATGTACACATAAATACATAAATAAATAAATAAATAAATAAATAAATAAATAAATAAATAAATAAATAAATAAAAGATAGATCATAGATAGATAGATAGATAGATAGATAGATAGATTGATAGACAGATAGATAGATAGATAGATAGATAGATAAAATAAAATAAGCCAAATCTCTCATAGTGCCCAGGTGAGGCTGGAACTGGAACCCAGGAACAGCACATAGTTTGTCCACATCAAATATAGTAGATAAAGAAGGATTTGAGTTCCCTCCATAGGAAAAACAGTTTATCCTTTCTCCACCTCAAGACTTCACTTGCCACACCAAGTCAATAATTATTCAATGCCTTCTCCCTCCAAGGAGGTTAAAACCCACTAGACAAATCAGAATGTTCAAAGGCATTTATGCTAAGTCCTTAATGACCCTACACAACCACTCAATGTCATGGTAGTAATTGCAGTGTGGCCCATCATTATTTTGACCTATAGCATTAGTGGGCACATCACTAATGTGATTAATAAATAATATTAAATGTTCATAAATAGAGGAAATTCTGTCCTACTGCAACTCATTCATCATGGGCTAGCTTTAGTGTACAATGAATGTGCACATTAAAAATACTGAGCAGAAAGTAAACAAAGTAAAGAGTGAAAAACGGTCTGAAGAGCAGCTGGACCTGGTACTCTGTTCCTACAATCTGAAACTGTGCAAAGGGCTAAAGGTTTGAAAGGTGCCCCAGGCTGAAATGAATGCCATGGCACACAGAGAGTAAGGGGAGGACCCTTCCTGTCTGTGTTTCTTCTTGCCCTGTGTCCTCTATCTCTCGGGTACAATAGAAACAAACTTGTCTCCCCAGTAACACTGCCCAGAGTGACAAGCTGTGGGCCCCTAAGTTTCTGCTTCAGTTATTTTTTTTAATGCAACAGAAATACTTCAGATTCATCCCCTGGTTGTTTACACATCAGAGGATTACACACGAGGGGTGTGACCACCTGATCAGTACTTTACCTGCTTCACTAGTTCTCAGTTGTTGCAGAAACATCAAGGCTAAAATGTAGCAGCTCTCTTCTTTTGTGTTTCCTTTCTGTCCATTCCATCATCTGACCACACATTATGGCTGTTCTTGGCTTCATATATCTGTTTTCTGACTGAATCATAGTTCATATAAGTTGTTGCACAGATCTTACACATCCTGATTATTATTAACTACCATATATTTAATGGTATATAGTTGATAGAAAGGTATATAGTTAAATATATACCTTTCTATCAACCTCTAAAACAAGGCTTACAACATTGCAAAGGCTTCTCCTGTGACACTTCCCAATAGATTCCTGCCTTAACTTTCACTGACCACTTTCCAATTTCTATCAGTAGAGCCTAGACTTAGGATTGTTTTTCTATTCTTAGATCTTACTCATTGTGAATCCTCATAAGCAGGACCCACATTGAATGAGTTGGGTCTATTTCTGTTTAACATAATTATTATGAGATGCATCTACTAATGAATTAAGATTGCCAGACCCCACCTGGCCTGTTAAATAGTCCTGAATAGGGGAATGAGGACTGAGAAATAATAGATAGGAAAAACAGAGACATACACATAAAAGAAAAAGACAGACACAGGATAGCTTTGGGAGAGCTCTGAGTCAGTATCACAGCATCCCTGAGTTTATTTCTCAGGGCCTTTTTATATCCAAGGCAAGGGGGGGCAAAAGACCTCCCCCTCTCAAGGACACCATGATTCAAGGTACAAACAAGTGTAAACACCTCCTAATTCTCAAAACATCTAGTAACCACACCTTGTGTCAAAGCATCCTGTTATACAGCCTTGGGGAGTAAGACATCTGGTAACCATGACTTTGGCCAAACATCTTGTTATCTACCCTAAGAGAGCAAAGACAAGCTGTCAGTCTCTGACCTTGAGTCAAGATGGAAATCAAGCCACAAAGCCTGAGACCTTGTGGGCTCATAGACAGGGTGTTTCACTAATTCATTAGTTCCTGTTGCTGGACAGTTTTCTGTTTTGTGAAGAGATCATGCTTCACTTACTCAGTGACCACAGGTGGTCATTTCAGTTGCTTCTAATTTAGAGTCATTACAAATAAAGCTTCTAGAAGAATTCTCATGAGAGCCTTGTTGTAAGCAACTATATTTCTTCTCTTTAGTAAATACCTACAATTAGAGTCTCTGGGTTCACACATTCTGTGTGTGTGTGTGTGTGTGTGTGTGTGTGTGTGTGTGTGTGTGTGTGTTGTGCACCTCCAGGTGATCTCTGTTTTCATCACTCTTTGGTCTTTTATTTGAGCTGTCCTATCATATATTGGATGGCCCCTTATCGTGGCTTTAATTTTCATTCCTCAATAATTATGTGTTATGATCTTCTGTGTTTATGGATCATTTGTCTACCACTCTAAGATGTACTCAGGTATTTTGCCCAAATTTTAACTGAATAAGTCACCTTTTAAATTTAGCAGTAGTTTGTAATAGAATCTTTCTTTATACAAGCCCTTTTCCAGATATCCATTGCAAGCAGGCATGGATTTTTCTAATCTTTTTCGTAATCATACCTATATTTTTTTAGTAGAGTTTTGTTTTTTGTTTTGTTTTTTGTTTGGTTTGGTTTGCTTTCGTGTGTGTGTGTGTGTGTGTGTGTGTGTGTGTGTGTGTCTGTGTGTCTGTGTGTGTCTGTATCTGTGTGTGTTTGCATGCATACGTGCGTGCATACGTGTGTGTGTGTGTGTGTGTGTGTGTGTGTGTGTGTGTGCGTTCCAAGTTTACCAGCCTCTCTTTCTCCTTCCCTTGTCCCTTTCTTCTTCTCTTTTTCTCATAACTTTGGGATTTTCCCTATGGGCAGCATCTGTCTAGCACGGTGGCTGCATGAGGTAAACTGGGGCAAAATGGCAGCCCATGTCACTCAAAGAATTTCTGTGCTTTAAAAGCTTTTGATAACAAATCCCTGCAGGACCACAGTATATGCTGGGTTGACCAAAGTCTTCTTGAAGGTGACTTTTCCTACAATCCAGGCCATAGGAACACCCCTGCATGTGAAGAGAGAGTTAGCAGGGATGGGTAGTGGGACGACTAGCCAGGAGCAATTCTCTGCCAATAATGTCCTGTTTAGAAGCAAAACATAAAAAATGTTAAGCTGCACTGAGCTCTTTGATTTTATTCTGTAATTTCTGCCCACCATAGAGATGCAAATATATTCCCCTACATTTTCTATCAGAAATTTAATGATTAGATATCTAGATATCCACATTTAGGCCCACCTTGTTATTTTTAAGCATCAAGAAAAATGTGATGTGTTCCCCATGAGGGTGTCCAGCTGCTCTGGCATTCATTAATGGTGTTTTCCTCCATTGAATTAACTAGATAAATATTATTAATTCCACCATCTCTGTTAACCTTGGCTAATAGTTAGTGGTCTGCATACATGCAGGTATACATCTGAGCTTCTGGATTGGATCCATCCATGTACATCTTGTCCTTGAGGTAAACTTCCACTGTCTTGATTCTCATGACTGTCCAGGAGGTTTGGGAAGTCAGCTGGAATAAGCATTTCACTGTTTCTTTTTCAGAAGTTATTTGGTAGTATATTTTTCTTACTTCTGTATAAACTTTGAAAACATACTTTATAATTTAAAAACATTCTGCTAGGAATTATACTGTGAGCCCTTATGAATCCTTCAGTAAACATATTTTGATACACTTGTTGCTTTTGTGTTACTGTAAATAGTATCTTAATTTTTCCAAGTTGTTCATCTGTAAAAATACAGTTGTTTTCCTGCATATTGATTTCAAACTCTATAATTCTGTTCACATTAACTATAATTCCAATAGAGATTTTTACTGATATCATAGTGTCATCTATGTTCCTGTGCTGACTCTAAATGAGAAAAATTTGAAATACTCATTACTAAATTCCTACCAAGTTTCTATGGCATCTTCAGGGGAGTGTGCCACCTCTCACTGCTTCCTAAATACACAATCATGTCCCAACCACATTTTTCCCAACCTTTTGGATTTTATTTTCTTACCTCCAATAGGATGCTAAACTTCAGACATTTTTGCCTTGTCTTCAGTCTTAGAATCAAATTGTATTAATGAAACTTATGGCTATTCCTCGCATTTGGAGTTGTTGTGTTTAGAAGTCCTTTATGAGATAGAGAGAACTTCCTTCCATGTCTCGTGTTCTCAGGGACACTGAGTTTTGTCAAATGCCTTCACTGCATCGATCGAGATGATTTTATTACTTTCTCCTTTTTCCTTTTAATGCAGTACTTACACTGATTCATTTTTTTAATGGAAAACTCAACCTTGCTTTCCTGGAACCAATCCCACTTAATCATGATTTACTACCCTTTTAAAATATTACTAGATTGAATTTGCTAATATTTTGCTAAAGATTTTTATGTCTGTTGTCATAAAGGGTACCAATTTCTTGTTTTGTTTTGATTTTGACAGATTTTAACATCCAGACTATGTTTGCCTTTAAGTTGGGAACTATTCCTCTCTACATAGTTTTCCTATTAAATACATCCTCCAAAATAGTTTGGTCTGGGCCTGGGGGTTTTCTTTATCGAATGGTTGTTAATCATACATTCCATTTACTTAATGATAAAATAATACCTCTTTTTCCCTGCTTTCTTGCCAATTCTGACAAATCATTTTTAAAGAATTTTTACTTTTGTCTACATTGACAAATTTATTGTTTTTTAAAAAATGTAAGTCCTCACCTGTCAGTGGCCTTGGGATCTGTAGTAATGTCTCTTCATTTTTTTTCTTGTTTTGTTTTTTTTTGGGGTTTTTTTTTTCAAGACAGGGTTCTCTGTGTAGTTTTGGTGCCTGCCCTGGCTCTCACTCTATAGACCAGGCTGGCCTCGAACTCACAGAGATCCACCTGGCTCTGCCTCCTGAGTGCTAGGATTAAAGGTGTGCGCCACCACTGCCCAGTGTCTCGTCAGTCTTGGTGCTCTAGTTTGTCTCTCTTCATCATTTGAGTGCTCTATCATTAATCTTCACATATCTTCCAGCTTCTAAATGTCCAGATTTTTTCTCAATTATTCACCAGTTTTCTATTTCACTGATTTCTACTCTATTTGCTTTGGTTTTTTTTTTTTTTTTCAGCTTTATTCAGCTTTTTCACCTTTTTACAATTTCTAAAGTAGGAGTTTAGGCCACTGATTTAGGCTTTCTGTTTGAGCATAAGCATGTAAAGCTGTAAGTGGCCTTCTAAGCATTTAGTTTTGCTGCATCAGAAACTGTTACAGTGTGCTCACTATAGGTGGAGTCTGTATTTTAATGGTATCCTCTCATGAAATCTTATCCTGTAACTGCCACACGCTGTGGAAGCCCAATCACACATTCCTTCTTCTTTGTTTAAACTCAATATTTTAAAGATTCAGGTGGTATATAAAAAGAAGTTAAGAAAAGCAGTTTCTGTATATCACCCAGCCATGTTTATCTTGTCTGGTACCCCTCATTTCTTCTTGCAGATCTAGGGTTCCATTTGAGTCTTTGCATTTAATTCTCATCAGTGTTAAACATTTTTGGATTTCTCACAGTTCAATTCTGGTTGGAGTTAATTTCTTCAGATTTCCCTACTGAACTCTCAGATCCAAATGTTATCTTCACTGAATTCAATATTCCAGTTTGGTTGGTGATGGTAGTGTTCGTCTGTGTGTCTGTCTGTTTATTTGTTTGTTTTTAGTGGATAAAAGGCATGATTCTTTTTTTCTGTCTCCATCACTTCCTGGAAAGAAGCCAGTAGCAATTTTTCACCTATATACCACAACTCCCTAGGGCAGCTCTAACGTTTTGCCCTGAGACCCTGGTTTCCTGAAGTTTGTCTATGAAGAACTATGATACTTTCTTTGTATCATTTTATAACTCTAGTCACATCATGAACTGCCTAGGGGGTCCAGCTTTTTAGCTCTCATTTCCTGCCCCACACTTGAACTACTCACTGGGCTCAGTGGAGATGGAGATGGGTGACAAAGACTTATGGTGAAGGAGTAGTAATTCAGGGATGGAGTGGTGGTTTAACCAGCAGAGGGGTGGGGGGTTCAGGAAGGGAGGTGATAGTTCACCTATTAAAGAGGGGGTAGTTAAGGGAAAGAGAGGTAGTTAAGGGAGAGAATGATAGTTAAGGAAGGAAATGGTAGTTAAGGGAAGGAGTGGTAGCTAAGGGAGGGAGTGGTAGTTAAGGGGAGGAGTGTTAGTTAAGGGAAGGAATAGTAGTTAAGGGAAGAAATGGTAGTTAAGGGAGGAAATGGTAGTTAAGGGAAGAAATGGTAGTTAAGGGAGGAAGTGATAGTTAAGGGAGTGAGTTGTAGTTTTATCTGATTCAAAATTTGGGTTTATCTTGATTCTATCCCATTATGCCAGTCCACCAAAAGCTTCGCAATGTAGTTGAAGCTAGTTTGGGCATCTAATTCTGGGCATGGCAGAACCTCTCCCCTTCCCTCAGTCTCAGTGAGGAGTGGGAGCCACTTGGATCATATCTCATATGAATGAGATATGTCACTTTCTGGAGTTGGATTTAAATCCTGGCACTCTGGAAGCTGAGGCAGATGAATTCAAGCACAACCTGAGCTTGTATAATGAAACTGTCTGAAAAATAAAGAAGACATTCCGGGGCTGAAGCCATGCACTCATTTCTCTTCCACGGGACTCAAGTTCCGCTCTCAGTACCCAAGTTGGGCTGTTCATAATGGTCTGTAACTCCAGTTCCAAAGAGATCCCAGCTCTCTGGCCTCCACAGGCACAAATTCATGCCCCCTCTACTGTGATTCGTGTATGGAAAATTGCCATCTCTAACAATGGTTGGAGTTTTCACTGAGAAGCCTTATAGTGTGAGCCAGGAGAATGAGCTCGCGGCGTACCACCTGCCTGAACAAGCTACCTCCTCTGCTTTTTATTTGTTTGTTTGTTTGTTGTTGTTTTTTGTTTTTCGAGACAGGGTTTCTCTGTGTAGCTTTGCGCCTTTCCTGGAACTCACTTGGTAGCCCAGGCTGGCCTCGAACAGGCAGATCTGCCTGGCTCTGCCTCCCGAGTGCTGGGATTAAAGGCGTGTGCCACCACCGCCCGGCCTCCTCTGCTTTTTAAAGGGGTGATCTTTGATAGTTTGCTCAACTGTGTGCTTCCATTGTCCCAGTGACTCGCGTTTAAACATGTTGGACTTGTGGCTATGCTTCTGGCACCCCTAAGCAATCAGTAAACCCTATGACTTTGTTAGTGATGATGTATCTGCCTCCATTGTCCCTCACCACCTTCAGGCACATAGGTAGGTGGGAAAGATGACAGGCTGCCGCCTGCTGAACGCCTTAAGCAGCTCAGTGTGAGCGCCCATGCTGCAAGAGCGGCTAGTTTCACGCACACATTTGGCCACCCCTGGAGGTCACTGTCCACCTTCGCAGACAAAGGAGTGAACAAGCAAGTAAAAGAAGACTTGCAGAGGCCAGCCCCCACCTCCCACAGACCCACCTCTTATCATTCCCCGAGGGCAGAATTAAGGAGCAGAACCAGATACTCTGCACACCTGTGAATGAGGTCACACGAAAGCTTAGCACTGGTGGGAGCTAGATATGCATTATCAGCTTTGGAAAAATAGCCAGTCACAGGATGAAAATACTCTCAGAACATACCTGTAGGCCATGGGTTTCATATACCTGGCAAAGACTGACACTTTTTTGTGAGTCTTGCTTTTTTTTTTTCTCCAAACAGCAGGTAGAGCAAGGGTTTATTCCTGCAAAGGCCAGGCCTGTCCCTATACAGCTCCATCTCTGACAGGTCGGGTAAATCTGGCTGATTCTAGGGCTATGTTAATCCCACCAGATGAGAATAAGACCACTACCACAATATTTAGCCCAATTTGAAGCAAGTTTTACTAAATACTGACCAGGATGATGGACACTAGCCAGATCCATACCCAAGATTCCCTGAGAATGACATTAGTCAGGTACTTATAAAGGTGAAACCTACAAGGCTATGTATTTCCCACCTTCATCCAATCAGGGGCAAACATACATCCTGATGTACTTCCTGCCTATGTACCTCCCTCATATGTGTGATCAAGCACATCCTGTGCAGTTAGGGCAACCAACCTTGTCTACAGTAGTGAAAATACATGACCTATTATCTTACATGAACAACCCCCTCCAGGAAGTTATCTGTCCTTGGGCAAGTGGGGCTCACAGGTTAAAGGCATTTGTTTTAAGGATCTCTTAAGCACAGTAATTAAAACTTGAAGCAGAACTTTAGCCCTCACAGTAGCCTTGGGCCCACTGACTTCTGAGTTGTATCTTTGCCCATTCCTTTAGATCCTACAGGTTTAGAACCCACATGTTGAAAAGAAATCTGTTTATGATGGCCCCAGCATTTCATGTTTTAAACCTCTCTCTGTCTCTCTGTCTGTCTCTGTCTCTCTGTCTCTGTCTCTCTGTCTCTGTCTGTCTCTCTGCCTCTCTGTCTCTGTCTCTCTCTCTCTCCCTCGTGTGTGTGTGTGTGTGTGTGTGTGTGTGTGTGTGTGTGTGTGTATGTGTAGGGCACACAGGTCAGAAGACCACTGTCACCTCTGTCTTGCTGAGGCATCTCTCCTTGTTTCTGTTGCTGCCCTGTGTTTCACACTAGCTGGCCTGTAAACTTGCAGTCATGTCTCTGGTTTCCTCCCCTCTATTCACCAGAGGAGTACTGTATCTTGGGATGTGCCATTACATGTGGCTTTTCACATGGATTCCAGGGATCTGATTCTGATTAGAAGGTTTGTAAGGCTCTACCACCTTCATCCCCTGAGACATGTCCTCAGCCCTTCAATTTTCTTTATTCATTGTTTTCTACTTAGTCTGAGCTTTTAATTGCATCCCATAGTGTTCCAAATGTCTTGCTTTCATCTCTTTATTCCCATTCATACTCTATCTATAATAGTCTAGAATATTCTTCTGTTTAGTTACTACATATCTGAATTTTTTTATCCCTCAAAACTGATAAAATACTTCAGCCAAGATAAGTTATTTTACTTCAGGGGAAGCCTTTGTTTACAGCCCTAAGCTCAGTGCCTTAGCTTGTTCCTGGAAAGTATTAAATCCTAGGTGTACTCAGAATAACTGAAAGATGGACGTTATAAAACTGAGTTCTACTTGCTTAGGAAGGTGTCAGTCCTTAGTTCTGTGACTCATACATTTGCCTTAAGGCACTAAGGGATTGATGTATGCTAATCAATAGTAGAAATTAACTACTTTCTTTTCCTTAAAGTATGGTTGTGGTGGTGGTGGTGGTGGTGGTGGTGGTGATGTGTGGTGTGGTGTGTGTGTGTGTGTGTGTGTGTGTGTGTGTGTGTGTGTGTGTGTGTGTTTGTATGGTGTGTAGTGTCTGTGTTTCTATGTTTATGGTGTATGTGTGTTTGGTATGTATGTATGTGTGTGTAGTATATATTTATTTTTGAGTATGTGTGTAATACATGTGTATGTGTGTGGTGTGTGTGTGTTTTTTAGTATGTGTGTGATGTGTGTGTATTGTGTGGTGTGTATATGCATGTACATATGTGGAATGTGATGTGTATGTGTTTGTCTGTGTATGTGATATATGTATGTGGTCTGTGTGTGTGTGTGTGTGTGTGTGTGTGTGTGTGTATGTATGTGTGGTGTCTGTGGGGTTGATGATCCTCAAATAATAAATTTATTGAGTCAGGACAGAATTCAGATCACATTACTTACTTTGAGAATATGTGCTCACTGATAACCAAACAAATACATAACTTGTTAAGAGACTCTTAAAACTTTGAGGTTCCCTTAAGCTTGTTCCTCGGTTGGTGCTGGACTGGGACATGAGCAGCTCCCTTCTCTACCCAATGCCTAGGTCAACACTGGACTCAGTTCTAAAGTCCTCAGTGAGATGAATGTATTTTTACCTCTCCAATTTAACAAGAACTGCCACTTTTTAGGTACTAAACTCCTTATAAATATTATATATAAACAGCTAAGTGAAATGACTGGCCAACTCCAAAAAGAAAAGAGAGGAAAGAAAAGCAGCCTTGTAAGCTGGCTAAAGGAGAAACTGACTTTCAAACAGAAAAGAAAATAAAGTAAATAACAAAGTCATACTGTATCTTTTCTTTAATTTTGGCTGATAGGTTTGGAAAAATAAATGATTGAGAGAGGGAGAGAGCCAACATGTCAACCTATGAGTGATAAGCAATCAGCCAACAGATGGCTCTAGACAGATGTATGCTGTAAATATCTAATGTTTTATATACCTGTGGAAATGTGCCCATAACACCTCCTGATGACAATAAAAGTCACGGAGGATGGGATGACAAACCCAAGAGCAACTCCTGTCGCACTCATCTGTCGTGAGCAAGACAAGTCTGAAGGGAAAGCTGTATTTGAGTCTCACTCTAGTTGGGAATGGTCTGTTTTGCCTCCCCTCCCCAGGATCTCACAGATTCTTAGGGTGTGCCTCACTCCTCAGACCTTGTGTACATCAGAACTGCAGCAGAGAGAAGGCAGAATGTAGTCTAAACATTCACATCCAAGAACAGGCATGTGTTTGGGATCTCTCTTGGGAACACAGGACTAGAATTTAAAAGTTCAAAAATTAGCTCAGTACAGTGATATCTCCCTTAGTCTATGGCAGAAGGGATTCCCACCTTGGGATCAGACCAGATGGTAAAACCCATCTCTAGAGGTTTCCAAAGTCATCTCTTCCTCTGACTTCAGATAAAACACATGAATACACTCTGTACAGTGATAAGAAAGGTGTGGAGAATTGTTATGCAGAGAGGGACAGAGTGAGACAGACAAAGTGAGAAGGAGAGGGAGGGACTTCTGGTCAGTACAAAATGACAGTGACGTGAACATGATGATACACACTGTGCAGATATAAGAGCTTATCCAAACCAGTCCTCCGACTGACACTGTGATGTAACTGGACCAATGCTGGATGCCAGGTAAATATCCTGAGACAGAAATCAAAACACAAGGAAACAAAGCCGTGTTCAAATGACCAACAGACATGTCCTGTGTTGAGGAACAGGACAAAACACCACTGTCCACATGAGTGCTGAACATGCACTAAAACATGACCTAAAAACATGCACCTTGAGACATCACAGCAGAGTTGACATTTGCACCCTATTCAGCAGTGCGGCCTACATGCCAGCTCTTTCTTACTCATGCTCTGAGGGACTTGTAGCTGGAACAGAGCTGCCTGCTTTCTGTTAGACAATGACATGATGGTCCACCAGTCAGATGACAAGCTCAGTTGAGAACTCTTCTATGTTCTCAAACTATGATCTAGCAAGGTTTCAATGACAAAGGAAATACTTTTTGAAAAAAACTCAGAAATTAAGCCTAGAAGATTCAGGGAGAAACCTTGGTCTTCAGACCATGTTGGAGGCCAAAGAAGCTGGGCTCCAACGTCAGCAAGGGATGTCAGCAACCACCACAGTGGCAGCAACAGGGTGGACGAACTCTTGAGCATGTTGAATTTTTGCTTTCCAACCTCCTTATTTCTGGGCTGTTGCTGAAAGATGCAGCCTATATTAAAAAATGTGTCATCTTCCCGCCTTAATTAATATAATCAGGAAAGTCCTTTATAGGGGGCATGCCCAGAGGTTGCCTCATAGTCAATTCCAGATCTAGTCAAGCTGATAACCAAGATGAAACCCCACAATACTTCTAATAAAGACTATTTCTACATAGTTGGATCACATTAAGAAAATATCTCTTAAACTATTCATTACCAAAGTGGGAAAGGAGGTAAAATAGTGTCCTGTGGGCAAAGCAATGACCTGACTTAGGTGACTCCATGACTCCACTCTTGCTTTAAATTCTGTCATAACAACCTATCCTACATAAAATACAGATTTCATAGAACTCTCGGGGAGAGGACTCCTGGCAACCTTGCAATCTTTCGTCTTTTTCTTTTCAAACACTAATCCCCAACTGAAACCTGGAGCACACCATTTGGTTAGAGTAGCTAGCCAGCAAGCCTCCTGTCTCCTTCTCCTATGGCCTGGAACTGTAAGTGCACAGGCCATTTTTACATGGGCCCTTGGGATCTGAACTCATGTCTTCATGCTTGGTAAACTATCTCCTCGGCCCTTGAAACCTATTCCTTCATGTTCCTTATTTATAAATCAAGACCAGAAAGTCCTATTTTAGTATTAGGACAAAAACTAACTTTAGGCCGAAGTTGATCATCTAAGAGTAGCTGAATCCTTTAACATCACATGTTGAAACTCTAACCCCTAGTACCTCAGAGTGTGATTGTATTTGAGATGGGTTTCTTTTGAACAGCAAGGAAAAAAATCCTAGTAATTTATTAATGTGCATAAAATCAGGAGTCATGTAAAATATGAAACTCGAATTTAATGTCAGACATTAAAACTTAAGCACTTTACTCATGGGGTGAACAGAGAAACAAGGGCTCCTAAGGAGGCAACTGAGTTAAAGTGAGGTCACTGGAATGGAACCTAATCCATGTGACTGATCTCCTTATAGGAAGAGCCGTGGTAAAAGCAGACACAGAGTGAAGGAGGGTATCTTCATCAGTGTTCCATTGCTGTGAAAAGACACCATGACCACAGCAACTCTTATAAAAGAAAGCATTTAGTTCTGGCTGGCTTACAGTTTCAGAGGTTTAGTCCATTGTCATCATGGTGGAGAGCATGGTGGCACACAGGCAGACATGGTGCTAGAGAAGTAGCTGTGAATTCAATATCTGGATCCACAGACAGCAGGAAGAGAAAAAGCCACTGGACTTAGCTTGGGCTTTTGAAACTCAACAGCCCACTCCTAGTAACACACTTCCTCCAACAAGGTGAAACCTCCTAATCCCTTGTTTTTTGTTTTTCGTTTTGTTTTATTTTATTTTTGCTGCAAGCCACAGGAAATTGTAATGGAGTCCAGCTACTATCACAAGAGCTACTACTTGGAAAGGTCAAGGGCTTTTCTGAAGGTCACACCATAGCTTAAGGAGTCTTGGTGATACTTTAGCTCATATATATATATATATATATATATATATATATATATATATATATGCCAGTTCCTGAATTATTTTCTTGTATACTATGTATGCTTCCAAGAACTCCTAATAGTGTATTTATTTGATATACTTGTCAAGCATCCTAGGCCATAACAGCAAACAGTCTCCTGACTTAAGGTAAACACCCTTCCGGAGACACCACCTAGAAGACAGGCACACAGCTTTGTTTCTTGTGCAAATGAAGCTCAGACCCTCCTTTCTCTCACGGCCCAAATGGCATTCCAGAGCAATTGACTCAGAACAAAAGGGTTTTTTGCATACCAGGTACAGTGAAGTATTGAGGCAGAATTCCTAGCTCTGAGCAGAGTTGCCCCACCTGATGAGGAAGTGGCAAGGCAGAGTTTCGGCAGATTATAAATGAATTTAGTCAGCCCAAGGAGGGTAAGAGAAGAAGTAACATAATAGATGGAGGATCAGAGGATGAAAATGAGGTCAAACATAAAAGAACTTAGTTAGAACCAGGACAATGAGAGGACAGGAAGAAAAGGGACAGAGAGAAGTTCACTGTGAGAACAGAACTGAAGCTGTGTAGATAGAAGTTTGTCTTGGAGGAATAAAGTGGATGAATGTAAGAGCACGGTGTTCTTAGATTTATTTCCCACAGAATATCCCCGCCATTAGTAATGTCTCTTCTGAGCCCCTGGGAAAGAAACTAAGAGGCTGGACCTCAAAAGTTTCCAAAAATTTTTAATAATTTATTTATTTTTATTTTATGTGCATTGATGTTTTGCCTGCATGTACGTCTGTGTGGGGGTGTCAGATGCCCTGAAACTGGAGTTACAGACAGTTGTAAGCTGCCATGTGGGTGCTGGGAATTGAGCCTAGTCTTTTGGAAGAACAGTCAGTGCTCTTAACCACTGAGCAATCTCTCCAGTACCTTCCTAATCCTTTGTAAGAGGCTTCCTCAGACCACCAACTGCCAAATCATGGCATGGAGCTTCTAATTAGTTATGAATGCTCAGCCTTAGCTTAGGTTCATTTCTTGCTTGCTCTAATAACTTAACCTGTTTCTGTTCATCTATGTTTTGCCTTAGGGCTTTTACCTTTTTTTTTTTATTTTTTTACTTCTATATATCTTACTTTTACTGTTTCTTATGTCTTACTGGCAAGTGCCTGGCTTCTGGCCCCAGGCATGTCCCTCTCTTTCTCCCTCATTCTCTCCTCCTTCTCTCTCTTCCTAGATTTCTCCTCCTACTTATTCTCTCACCCACCAGCCTCGCCTATCCCTCTCCTGCCTAGCTATTGGCTGTTCAGCTTTTTTATTAGCCCAATCAGGTGCCTTAGGCAGGCAAGGTGAGACAAAAGTAACACACCTTTACATAATTAAATACACACCCTTACATCATTAAACAAATGCAGCATAATGTAACACACCTTTACACAGTTAAAGTAATATTCCTCAACAATCCTTCTCAAATAGTGCCACTCCTTGATGCTAAGCATTCAAATACATGAGCCTATAGGAGTCATTCTTATTCAAACCACCACTGTGTCGGGAGGACAAGTCTAGGATGAAGCATCTAGATGAAATGATCCTGCTAAGATTTTAATATCAACTTTAGCCTCCAAAACCCTGGGAAGTGAATTTCTACATGCAGGTAGATGGAAGCCATTGCTCCTATCTCCTCCTTGGGGCCACAGAGTTTAAATTGTCTGTGATTCTTACCTTCTCTTAGAAGTCCTGTAGATATAACCAACTGTCTTATTAAATAAAAAACACAGAACCAATGCAAAGAAGAAAGCCAAGAGGTCAGAGCTAAGAGCAAAAACCTTACCTTTCCTCCTGCAATGGTCCTACCTCTCCAAAAGAGAGCTACTTCCTGTGTTAAAGTCTTTATAAAGACTTTCGGCTCTGCCTTCTCATTGGTTGTAAACCCAACCACATGACCGCCTCGTCACTGCCTTTCTGTACAGACCTCCAGGTCTTCTATGGTTGGTATTGAGATTAAAGGCATGTGTCTCCAATGCTGGCTGTATCCCTGAACACACAGAGATCTACCTAGCTCTGCCTACCAATTGCTGGGATTAAAGGCGTGTGCCACCACTGCCCGGCTTTCCTATGGCTTGCTAATAGCTCTGACCCCTGGGCAACTTTATTTATCAACATACAAATAACATTTTAATACAAAATAAAATACCACCATATTTTCCCTTTTCTATTTTAATAAAAAGAAAAAAGGAAAAAGCTTATAACTAACATAAGAAAAACTATATGCAAAAGTACAGTAACTATATACAATATGTACAAGTAATAAATACCTAAACAATGTCTAGTCCACTTGTATTTGACAAATTCAGAGAAAATAATTCCATTATCTATCCTATTTTGTTAAGTCCAAAATGTATCTAATTCACTTTCTATCCTAATTAATCTTCAACTATAACTAACTAAACTTCAACTCCCTCAGAGACCCAAGAAGGAAATAATATTAGCTAACAAAAATAAAAACAGGAAGTACATGCAAGCAACTTCCAAAAAATTGTGAGTTGACAGAAACAGCCAGCTGCCTGGACAGTCACCTGAGGTTTCCCACAGTGTTGGGGCATCATCTTCAGCCTATAGGCTTAGCATATCTGACAGACTCATTTGTGAAGTAGGATGTACACAAGGTCAACAGTTCAACCTTACATTGGGTGAGAGCAGTCCATGTACCAGAAACACCTGAATTCCACTAGTGTCATGTCATGATTCAGGATTTTAAATTCTGGAAATTGTTGATGTTTTTTGTCCATTCTTCTTGGCTATGTGTGTATGTGGCTTCATCTCAGCATCCTGTTCTTCTTCACATCCCTCTATTAAATGCCATTCTACTATTGAGAGGCATGAACTTAATTACTCTTCAAGAACAACTGTTTCAGCGGTTGTTCCATTGCACATCAGAAGCCATCAGCCCATTGCCTGTTCAGCTGCCTTCAAAGAAAAGGGCACTGTACCTTTTCCGGATTGTGAAGGCCACTTCAGGGATAGTGCCATATTGTCCTGGCCTCAGAAGATGCCTTTTGATAAAGCCATAACCACACTTGTTTTGGCAAGAATCAGTAGTCCTTTGTTTCGTGTCCTGTCTGTCCTGTTAGCAGTTGATTCGAGGATAGTTTGTTGTCCAGTGGCTAACTTTTGCCACAATAAAAGTTAACTCCAATTGTAGTTTTTTCAATGCCCATATTTTCTCTGAAGTAGATTGGTACTGCCAGGAGCTGACATGTCTCATAGTCATAACAAAAAAGAAAATTTTTCTAAGTTATTAAAACATTTTAAATGCCATATTACGTAGATCTCTGAAGGGTTTGAAGATGACCTGTCTATCTAAAATATATCTGCTCAATCTTGAAAACATACCTAATATGACTACAAGTTCTATTATAATGTCTAACTACTAACTTTTATTTCTTTATATCCTAATAGTTGGTAATAATAACATTCAAGGATCAGAAAATTGCATTACATTGTAAAATGAATGGTATAAGTACAATTAGAAATACACATATAGCATTTTCTAACAATATCAATTTCAATATATATAATTTGTATACAATATAAAACAATCCAATCCAATGTAAAGTATTTACAAGGTGAGGTTGGGATATTATGTAAAAGTTACATAAAGAGGGATTCATTCTTCTATACCCCTTTTTAAACCACCTGCCCCCATGTCCTTCTTAGGGACAAGTAATCACTTCTACACTTTTAGGTGGAGTTTTTGTTTTATAAATAATATCCGTTATTAGTGTGTGGAAGAAAAAGATTAGCCAAGGGTTACTGGACTGTGCTTTGGAAGTTTGATGATGATACAATTTTACTTTTGGTTTTTAGAATGGGAAAGCTGAGCCGGGCGGTGGTGGCGCACGCCTTTAATCCCAGCACTCGGGAGGCAGAGGCAGGCAGATCTCTGTGAGTTCAAGGCCAGCCTGGGCTACCAAGAGAGTTCCAGGAAAGGCGCAAAGCGACACAGAGAGAAACCCTGTCTCAAAAAACCAAAAAAAAAAGAAAAAGAATGGGAAAGCTGACCACTGATTATATGTAGAAAGGGATTTATGGTGATATTTTATTTTGTATTAAAATGTTATTTGTATGTTAATAAATAAAGTTGCCCAGGGGTCAGAGCTATTAGCAAGCCATAGGAAAGCCGGGCAGTGGTGGCACATGCCTTTAATCCCAGCAATTGGTAGGCAGAGCTAGGTAGATCTCTGTGTGTTCAGGGATACAGCCAGCATTGGAGACACATGCCTTTAATCTCAATACCAACCATAGAAGACCTGGAGGTCTGTACAGAAAGGCAGTGACGAGGCGGTCATGTGGTTGGGTTTACAACCAATGAGAAGGCAGAGCCGAAAGTCTTTATAAAGACTTTAACACAGGAAGTAGCTCTCTTTTGGAGAGGTAGGACCATTGCAGGAGGAAGGGTAAGGTTTTTGCTCTTAGCTCTGACCTCTTGGCTTTCTTCTTTGCATTGGTTCTGTGTTTTTTATTTAATAAGACGGTTGGTTACATCTACATCACCTTCAAGTGGACATAGAGTAGCCATTATTTCCAGACCTCTGCATTTTCAGTCAGTCCTCTTTAAAATTCTGTTCACATAGACATATTTCATGTTAAAGCAGCAATGACCCAAGCTAAAGGCCAGAGTATATATGACCTTTG
The DNA here is from genome assembly GCF_949786415.1 of Peromyscus eremicus. Lineage (NCBI taxonomy): Eukaryota > Metazoa > Chordata > Mammalia > Rodentia > Cricetidae > Peromyscus > Peromyscus eremicus. Next base: position 47,840,719 of record NC_081425.1, on the reverse strand, counting down.
GGTAGGACCTCATTCCTTTCCTCAGACTGTACTTGAAAATCTCAAAACTGTTTATAGGGGCTGGACAGATGGCTGAATGGTTAAGAGCACTGGCTACTCTTCCAGAGGACCCAGGTTCAATTCCCAGCACCCACATGTCAGCTCATAACTGTCTATAACTCCAGTTGCAGAGGATCTGACACCCTCACACAGACAACATGCAGGCAAAACACCAATGTACATAAAATACAAATAAATCCATTAAAAAAAAACTGTTTAAAGATACCCTACCTTTGGGTATCCCTGTGACCTGAAATTTTACCTCTTAATTGTAATCCCCTCCAGTGCCCCTCAGGAACCATCAATGATAAGACAGTAGTAACTTCCAACCTCACCAAAGTCCTATATATGACAATTGTAAAAACTATGATCCCAGGTTCATCTTTGAGAAGCCCAAGCCCACACTCCTGGTGTTTCTTTTGAGACCCTTTTGCTTCTGGTCCACAAGTTTCACCCTATATTCCAATATCTTTGATAAATCTCTAACTTTGCAGCATAGTCTAGCTATGTCATAGACTAGCATAGGCTAGTCCTGAAATTCTTTGCTTCACTGAAGCCACAAATCCTAGTTTGGCTTGAGTACAGGATCTTAACACGCTGAAGGAACTCCTTGGGCTGCTGAGGGTGACAGTGGAGAGTTGGCGCCCTCTTTATCTGCACCCCAAAATGCTGTCAGTGAGAACCTCAAGCAAAATGGCAGCCATGGAAATGGGGGTGAGGATGGTGGAGTCAAGCTAAAGATAAGAGGAGAATGGAAAATAAATCAAGTTCAATAGCAAATTGGAACGGAAAGTACTAGTGAGAGAAGAAATAAAAAAAATGCCAAAATGTAAGCCTGACTTATTTGTCACCAGTCCTGATGGCAAACAGTGTTTCTATTTTTCCACTTTAAATACCTAATTAAACTGTCACTTTAAAATATGGAGCAACAATCCTCTGTTGTTGGATGTCTACTTATTAAACGATCGGCTTTTGCAGAGATGTGAATATTATTTAGAGGATCCCTCTTTTTCCCTCAGAATGGTTTCTCATTCAGTGAAATGTTAAATTACTCACAAAAACTTACTAATTAAACTGGCTGTAACTGCCACTATTAAAATGTGATGGCCAACGTAATTGGCCCAAAAGCAACTGCTAATGTCTCATTCATAAAGGGAAGGCAAATTAATTTTATAGCTTCCTTTTCAGATTCACAGTGCCTTCCCGTCCTTCTGCTCCCCATCTGTCAGTCCCAGCCTGCCCTGGCTCTTTCTCTCCTGCTCTGCAACTCTCTTCCTGGTTCCGGAATTAACGGTGGTGATGGCAGAAAGGACACTCAGAGCCTTACCCCAAATAGCTGGGGTTTCAAGACAATCACACATAACCCTAAAGATGATGCCAACATTTAAATGCAGTGTATTCACCACCAGTATTAAGAGTAAGCTCTTTCTATTTCCCTATTTAAGTACTGAAGCCACTTAAGCCTATGGAATACTCCCTTCCTGCTATTGGATGTCTGGTTATTCTGGTTTGCTTTAGCAGAACTGTCAATATAGAGATGATGCCTCTTTTCCCTGCAGAATGGTTTCTCATTCATTCAAAGTCATAAATCGTGATTGTCTCACTACTCATCTCCACCATAATCCCCTATTTTCCTCAGCCAAATATACACATGGGCATGTATGTGCACACACATATATGTAAGTATACCAAGCTACCATATCAGCTGGCCATAAACATCTTTCTACAAGTTCTCACCACACTCCCACCTCCAATCAAAACTCTATTTCCATCTGACACCACTCTACTCCAACTTCAGTCTACCTACCTAGTCCTCATGCCTTAAAACACTTGTGATAACTTCCTCAAGACCTGCCTCTTGCACTCAATACTTTTGGACATTGATTGTGGTCACTTCAAGCATCCCTTACCATCTGCTGAGGCTACCAGACTCTGACCTGCAAGTTAGATATTTTCAAATGTCAAAAACAAGCTGAATTGAACAAATGCATAGGAAGTAACTTACCTCCATATAAACCCAGCTTCCTCCTTGTGAGCTGTGTTTCTATGGGACTCAGGAGAGGGAACCTGCAGAGTCCATATGATATTACATAAACTCCTCCTGGAATTCCAGTACAGTAAGTCTCATTAGCAGAAGGGAAATTTGACTCCCACAAACCCACAACTCCTGTCCCTCTGCCAAACAGCCACAAGATATGATTATGAACATGGAAAAACTAAGAAAATTAAGTAGAATAGTAACAATCCTGAGCGGTCAGCAATTTTAAAGCCCATGAATAATCCACAAAATCAATATCTCTAAGATGTAATGAGAAGCATGATAGACTTCACCTAATGGAAGAAGAAACAATTCAAATATCCCATTGAGAAATTATGGAGACACAATATATCACTTTTATATTAACTCTGAAGTCACAGTTCTCTGGAACTGTCTTGATTCCAGATGTCAATGCAAAGCATCCTGGGTGCAAAGAAAATTCTCAGCACTAGCTGTCATGAAATGTCCCCATGCAATTTAGAAATCCATTTTGCTGAATCTTCACAATGAATGTTGGGTAAGCCAAACGTGCCTATTTTCTTCTTGAGAAGAAGCCAGAGCAAATCAGAGACATCAGCATGACAGGTTCTAAAAACCCCAACACACTGGCCAGTTTTCTGTCAAAAATGCCAAGAGACATTCTGGTTAGCTTAAGCAGGAGGGGACTTTGTAAACAACAGAATCGTGTCACTGACAGAGTTCCTGGAGACCCCAAAGTTCTTGCTGCAGAACCAGCCATAGAGCCATCCTTGCTACAAAGCAATCAAACTGGGGAACTCAGCTAGCAGCCCCCATGGGCCCCCCACTTTGGCTTACTCTGGGTCTTACTGAGGAAGGAATTGAGGAGCCCTGTCACAACACCCTATGCACTCAGACATCTCCACCATTGCTTACGCTCCTCAGCCACAGACACAATGGCCCACATCTGCAATCTGATTCATGGCTTTGGCAGAGCCTAAGACACTTACCTACATTAAAAACTGCAACGATTCAATCAATGCTTAGGTTTGAATACTGGGTCTCCTCCAGTCTGTGGGTCCAGTGCCAGTTTCATAGCAATAAAATGTGATTCTTTTTTTGAAGATCAAAAACAGTATGAGAAATTTCCTGGTTGGTTCTTAATGCATGTGAAATCAAAGGTATCAATAGCTTTCCAACATCTGTGGAAGAGGAAGGCTTACTATAAAAGATGTGGGTTGAATGGGCAAACCTACAGAGTCAACCCTGGTCTGTTTCTGTATAACATCCCCCCATGCCCTGCTTCTCCAAACTGAAGGTCCAATACAACAATGCAGAACACACTAACTAAATGCAAGTAGACTTTAAATGAATTGTAAACACCTGACCTCATCCCGCAAAAGAGACACTCAGGAGCTTATTAATCCCTGTTCCAATCACTGACCACCATGTTTCTCCTCTAGTTCAGATATAATCTTGCCTTACATGCTACCAACTATCAGGAAATTATATACATTATATACAGAGGCATGCTGTGTAACTACAGAGGTATCTTTTTTTTTTTTTTTTTTTTTTTTTTTTTGGTTTTTCGAGACAAGGTTTCTCTGTGTAGCTTTGTGCCTTTCCTGGAACTCACTTGGTAGCCCAGGCTGGCCTCGAACTCACAGAGATCCGCCTGGCTCTGCCTCCCGAGTGCTGGGATTAAAGGCATGCACCACCACCGCCCGGCCAGAGGTATCTTCTAAGAAATGCATCATTTGGTGATTTCACCGTGGTGAAAATATCATGCCATGTACTTAAACTAAGATGTTTGTGACAAGCCGGGCGGTGGTGGCGCACGCCTTTAATCCCAGCACTCGGGAGGCAGAGGCAGGTGGATCTCTGTGAGTTCGAGGCCAGCCTGGTCTCCAAAGCTAGTTCCAGGAAAGGCGCAAAGCTACACAGAGAAACCCTGTCTCGAAAAACCAAAAAAAAAAAAAAAAAAAAAAAAAAAAAAAAAAAAAAAAAAAGTGGTTGTGACATCGATAGGCAGCATGACTTGGTGAGAACTCATATATTCAATTCATCATTACATGGCACATGACTGTATTAATTCAGTAAAGAACTAGGGGAAAGAATGATTGAAACTATGAAACTCTGGCTTTGTATTCCCTTTCACTGAACTCCAGAACCTAGGCAGAAGCTGTCAGGCCACCAGTCAGTATTCCTTGGGCATCCAGGCTACACAAAGGGTATGGGGTAGGGGGGCTTCATGGCCACTCAAGCTATCTACATAAGCAATTCCATTTCAGTTGGCCTTGGAAGATCACAATTTCAATGTGTCTAGCATTAAAACACTAGGAATTCTCATTACCTTTAAACCTTTCAGACCAGGATTCTCAGATTCCCATTTTCTGGAGCTGCAATTACTAAATGAATCCCTAAATTGTGTACTGGTTCTTCTACTCCCCAGCTCCATCGATCTAGTGTAAATTTTTTTACCAATAAAGTGTGACCAGTACCACATGGCTTTTTGAAGAGTGTGGTGTGTGTGTGTGTGTGTGTGTGTGTGTGTGTGTGTGTGTGTGTGTGTCTAGTTGGCACTTAATAACTTGAAAGTTATCAGATAGCTCAACATCAGAATAAAATTATTTGAGGCGTTAAAACACAGGGCAGGATGAGTAGTAAAGAAGAGTTTGCAGTAAAGAGAAAAGATTCAGAGGGTGTTTATATGAAAAGTCCAGTGTGAGGGAGCACAACTGCTCAGGGGATCCAGTTAAGCACACAAAGCCTCAATCACACAAGCACTCCTCCGGGAACCCAGCTCACAGCCTTGTGACAGTAACCGAGAACCAGCATTCTTGACGCACTATGCCACAGGGCAAATCAGGTCACACCCAGCCTGGTGTGCACACTTAATAAATAGCCCATCTTCTTAGAGTAACCATGTTAAATTCTTTGTATCGCTGATCTCATAAGACCCCAAGATAATTCCTTGGCGTGATTTTGTTATTACCATGTCTGTTTCACGAAGGAGGAGATGGAGGCATAGAAAAATTAGCAGCTCACCTAAGTCTACACTAATAAGTGGTGGACTCAAGATGCACATAGAGATGAGCTTGCATCCAGCACCTAAGCTTAGTGCTCATTTCTCTATCCTAGATAGGGAGGCAGCTGTAGAAAATGGAATCGATTATCATGATTTCACTCTCAAGCACAGCCTGAGTTATTAAAAGTATGTGCATTATATTAATAATCTCTCAACAGTAGAATGGGACTATATAAAGCATTTTCAAAAATGCTGTCCCTATGAGACACAATATAAATATTTCTAGGACAAAAGGCAAAACCTCTCTTACCTCAGAGACAAAAGTCATTAATCCAAAATGCTTAATTATTTAGAAAGACTAAAGAATACATAAGAAAAGGAGACAAGATAATTGCAAGGCATGAAATGACTGCTGAATAGTCCCTGAAGGAAATCAGCAGTCTTCAAAGCAGACTAAAATTCAGCATAAGGATTTCTAAGCCAAGAGATTAACAAAGGAAAAAGAGTCTGGTCCCCAGAGCTCAACACTGTTTTAAAAAACACATTAAGAAGGGGCAGAGAGACAGGCTGCTTGGAGATCCAGAGGGAGAGTAAATCAGGATGAAATATCTCACAGTAAGTGGAATCATTGTAAGGATGCGGTGCTTGGCACAGGGAAGAGCCAGGAGTCAAGGGAGGTGCTTTGTGTCTCACATGGGAGAAGGAGCCATTCTTAGAATTCAGCTCCCTGGATGAGGGCTCAGGCAATCTGAGTCCCAAACACAGTTCTCTAGCCAATTACTAATGTAATACTGAGCAGGAAATAGCACTTTTTTGCCTCAGTGGCCTTGGTAGCCTCTAATAGTGATGACCCAAATCACAAGAAAGAAGGCCATTTGGGTTCCTTTTCTGCTGCTGTGATAAAACACCACGACCAAAAGGAACTTACGGGAGGATTTATTGGGGCTTTTGGTTCCAGAGGGGGAAGACACAATGATGAGGAAGGCCCAGCCACCGGCTCTTGGGCTAACTGATTGTTTCTTTCATCCACACACAGGAAGCAGACAGAGCAACCAGTAAGTGGGTGATACCATAAACCCCCAAACCTCCCTCCAGTGACATGCTTCCTCCATCGAGGCTGCATCTCCTAATGTCCCGTAACCTCCCTGACACCACCACCAACTGGGGTCGTCAAGTGTTCAGATACAGGAGTCTATAGAGAGACATCTACAGAGAGACCTATCGCATCCAAACCACTTCAGCCCTCTTGCTACAGAGTCATCAAACTGAGCCTGTCACTTTCAACCAGTCAGGAGAAACTGGCAAGCTGAAGAAACCATGAGGAAGATGACCTTCTCCTGGCTTCTGCCTGGAATTAATTTGTAGCCTGTAAGACTATAAATCAATTTTAAATAGGTTATGAGTAGTCAGATTGGAAGGGGAAATCAAATGTTCTTGTATGAAAGTTTACTCTATTTGTTTGATCAAAAGGCAGACATCAAGAATTGGAAGGGAGGAAAAAATCCTAGAGGAGGTGAAAAAAATTTTACTTGCCAAAAATACCATTCTGGAAGAAAATGTCATCCATGTTTCTCTGCCTTCTTATCTTATTGAAAGTCCTCACTGGACTCTGCAGTATTTTCCACATTCAACCTTGAACCTTGGGCCTGTGACCCACATATCAGTTATGGGAAGAAAGCTCTGGTTGGACTCAACAAGTCAGCTCCCAGTGCTGGCTCTACCCCACGGCAACAACACATGGCAAGCATGGAGGTGAGCTGCTGGCCCTTGTCCAGGAGGCCTCACTGCCCCACTGCCTGGACTATTGTCAGCAGCCAGCTCTTTCATCTGCAGACATGGAATCCATGTAAGTGTGCCTGCCCAGTGTAACTAGTTCCAGGTTATACTGAGATTAAGAAAGAAAGCATCCTCATAACCTGAGTCCTTGTAGGATTTAAGTGGTTCTCAACCTTCGTAATGCTGTGACCCTCTAATAGAGTTCCTTATGCTTTGCTGACCCCCAACCATAAAACTATTTCTTTGCTACTTTATAACTGAATTTTTTACTGTTATTATGAACCATGATGAAATATCTGATATGGAGGATATCTAACAGCCCACAGGTTGAAAACCACTTCTTGAATGATATCTAATCTTCATTACAGTGTCACTTGGCATTCTCCCCTGCCTGTAACCTCATTCATGAAAAGCAGCCCTGACCTCAAGCATCACTTCTTTGGGAGTTTTTCCTTAATCTCTAACCAGGTCAAATCTTTTCTAAGCACCTCAGTTCTGTGTATCTCTATTTCTGGGGTAGTAATTATAATAGCTACAGTGTATTATTTATTGACTTTTTGCCTCACCTGTCCACTGTAGAGGAGTTCATTTTGATCCATTATTTATCCCTGCACCTATATGATAATGATGGATGTATACAATTCATTTAATAAGCACTGAATTGGTCATTGAACTGAAGCATCAGTAGTTTCTAGATAAAACCTGGGAAGCTTTGGATGGCAGTTGTCAGTTTTATATCAATACTTGCTCCCCAAAGTCTCTTCTGTGGATTGAATGTTTGTGTCCCTCTAAAGTTAAGTTACACAGTAACTCCTAATGGAATGCTACAAAGTAAGAGTCCTTTGGGAGTTTGGGGGTCATGATGAGGGACTTGTGGATAAGACTGGTGCCTTATATATAGAGAGAACAACCCCATTAAAGACACAGTAAGAACATGGCCATTTGCAAGCCAGAAATCGGGACCTAACCAGGACTTGATGACATCAACACTTTGATCTTGAACCTTTCAGCCTCTAGAATTATAAGAAATGAATGCTTGTTGTTCTAATAAGCAAAGGCATGGTATTTGCAATGGAAGCCAGAGCTGATTCAGATACTCTCTGAGCACTTAAAACTAAACTTCCTTGTTCCCTCTATGGATCGTTGACGGCATATAATTAGTTCTAGCCAATATATTACAAATGGATAAAGTGTTTTAACCATCAGTGGGAAACCAAGTGTTCTCTTCCCTCTCCTAACTTCCGTGTGAAGTCTGGTACTGAGAGCTAAAATAAGCTTTCTATGCCAGCCTCTATCCCTGAGGGAGGACAGCAGCAGTGAGCACAGTCTCCTAGCCAGCCTCTCTCCCTGAGGGAGGACAGCAGCAGTGAGCACAGTCTCCTAAGCAGCTGGCAACCAATCTGGAGCACAAGAGAGGACTAAGCCACAACTCTCTGAACCATTGTGATGAAGGGGTTAATTTTAGTAGCAGCATAAGGCTGCCTATTGTGAACAAAGCAGAAACCAGTACTAGGAAGTTGGTCTTCCATATTACACAACGGTGATACAAGTGATGAAATTACTTGCTTTGGGGGATGAATACCTTCAAGTACCAATTTGTTGGCTTAATAAATACCTAGAACATCGATGGGGCACATTCTGGGTGTGTTTGTGAAGGTGCTTTCAGAGAAACTGAACAGAGAATGGAAGAATCAGCCCTAACATGGATGGCTCCACCCTACAGACTGAGGTCCTGGATGGGACAAAAATGAGCAATAGGAGAACTCTAGTCAGTATTCCTCTCTGTTTCCTGATTGCAAGCGCTTTGTAAGCAGCTGCTGCAAGCTCCCATTGCCGTGTGGCTAGCCATCACTGTTACTTCCCCACCACAATGAACTGGATCTCCTGAACTATGAACCAGAACACACCCTTCCTTAGGTCCTTTCTACTCCATGTTTTGTCACAGTGAATGACAAGGTGAGTGACAGCCCTGTGGTCATTTGGAAAATCAGTAATATACTCCATGAATGTGTGTCTGTGGTAGGCCTGTTTGAGAGTCAGAAGGGTAGTTTTGTGTGTCACGGGCCTCACTTGAGCAAGTAGACACATTCACTCCAGGGTTTCCATACTAATGACCACACAGTGGGTTACCTGATCAACAGTACTTTATTGCCTCATGGCTTGGGAGAGAATGTTGGCATTGGTTACCTCTTAAGGCAGAGTCAGAGAGCCTGCTTCTGGATTTACTTCTGCCTCCAGTGGTTTTCTGGAAATCTTGGACATTCTTTGGTTTGTTAGACACATCTCCATCTTCACATTCACCTTCACATAATACTTTCACGTGCTCTGTGTTGCTGTTTATTCCATGCATGAATTTACTCTTTTTAAAGAACAGCAGCCATAATGGATTCGAGCCCATCCCAAGGACTTCATTTTCAATTACCCCTATAAAGTTCTGTTTCTAAATAAGGTCATATGCTGATCTACCAGTGGTTAAGAGCTCAATGTATTTTGGAGGGAGGACATGGTTCAATCCATGACATTATTACAGGAAAGAGGAAAGCAGAAAGGTTAGCCAGAAAGAGAATAGAGGGAGATTGGAGAGGTGGCTTGTTAGCCAGGAACACTTGCTGCTCTTGCAGAGGATTTCATCTGGTTCCCAGCACTCAAGCCGGGTGGCTCACACTGCCTGTAACTCCAGCTCCAAGGGAGCCAACACTTTCCTCTGGCCTTCACAAACATCTTCAAGCACGTGTGTGTGCATTTGTATATGTGCACATGCACACACACACACACACACACACACACAAACACAAAATTTAAAAAATAAAATGGTATAAAGAGCTCACAGATGTAAGATGACAGCAGCAGCTGCTTCTTACACTTTAGGAGTCAGGTAAAGGTAAGAAGTGCCATGAGTAGCATGTGCCACTTAGAACTGTATGCCACAGTAAGGAGGAAATGATCTGCCTCATTCATAGTTAGAAGTCATTGAATACATTTGGAAGGCATTCAGAAATTTGTGCCAGGAAAAAAAATGGCTCTGCAAACATTAGACTAAATAAATGGATAGATCCAGGGTTTCACAATTAGTCTAAGTGAGAAGAGGATGTGAATAAGGTAGCAGAGCCTTATTGCAAACCTAGTAAGAATGTCTATTAAAGCACTGTGGGTATTGATACTGGAACATATTAACCAGGTAGTTATAAAAGAACTAGATTGACCCAGAAACAAAAGCTATGAATCTAGAAGTAAGGAGTGAACTAAGAAGGCTACTCAGAGGATAAGTTATACTGTCCAATTTCTTCTCTATATGTCATCCAAAGAGGAGGGTGAGACAAACAAGAACCTCACAGAAGGTGAAGGCAAGGGTGACAGAGATCAGTAGAGTAGGATCCCTAGCTAGGAAGTTTACTTAGCAAAAGCCTGTGTCATAGTTAGGGTTTCTATTGTTGTAAGACACACCATGACCACAGCAACTCTTATAAAGGAAAACATTTAATTGGGGCTGGCTTACAGTTTGGATGTTTAGTCCATTATCATCATGGAGGGAAGCATAGTGGCATGCAGGCAGACCTGGTGCTAGAGAGGTACTACATCTAGATTCATAGACAGCAGGAAGAGACAGTAGGACACTGGGCCTGGCTTGAGCACCTGAGAGCTCAAAGTCCACCCTACAGTGACACACTTCCTCCAACAAGGCCATACCTACTCCAACAAGAACATACCTCCAGTAGTGCCAGTCCCTGTGAGCCTATGGGCCATTTTCATTTAAAATACCATAGACTGTAACTCAGAGTGTGCATTGTGTCTAAGGTACAGATCATCCCATCCTGACATCTGGGATCCAGAGCTTGATGCCATGATGACCCAGAACCTTTGGGTTGTATAAGCACAGCTTCTATGTGACTAGAAGGGCATATCAATACTTAATGAATATATGAGCAGAATGCTATACTTACTAGTGCTAATGGCTGGTATCCAGTTGTCAATTTCTTCAGGATAATTAAAAGCCTGAACATCTTGGCTCCCTGTTGTGGAGACAGGACGTGCTACCAGTGAGCATGAGTGGAGTCATTTCCAGGTCACGGTATTAAATCACTGGTACAAAACACTCTACAGTTCTTTCCCAGTTCTTCTCTTATGCTGATTTAATAAGCCCATGTCACTCTGAGAGAGACTTATGAACTTGAGTCCCCCTTGTTGGAATGACATAGAACAACATCCCTAAATTAACAGAAAATGGACATGTAGCTTAGCAAAAAAATAAAATAAAATAAACAACATATTTTATTTTCAGAAATTTCACTCTTACCATCCTGTAGTTTGAATGCTACAGGTTCACATATTTGAATACGCGGTGCCCAGTTTGTGGCACTGTATGTGGAAGCCAAAATATATCCTTTCTTCCTTAAGTTGCTTTTGGTCTGAGTGTTTTTCTTACAGCAACAAAAAATGTAATTGATACACTGTATGAGCCAGAGTTGAAAACATACATTTACACAAAATTTGACATGCAGGCCAGGTGGTGGTGGCACACGCCTTTAATTCCAGCACTCCGGAGGCAAAGGCAGGTGGATCTCTGTGAGTTCGAGGCCAACCTGGCCTACAGAGGGAGTTCCAGGACAGCCAGGGCTGTTACACAGAGAAACCTTGTCTTGGAAAAAAAATTGACATGCAAATGTTTATAGGGAGTTTCATTATTATTAAATATTGGAAGCAACCAGAATAGTCTTCAGTGGGTAAATGCATGAACAAAATGCAGGATATGCAGACAGCTGCTGTACTGAGCAGCAAAAACAAGAGCTTTGGCCATGAACATACAGGTGGAAAACTTGAGTGCATGCTAACAGATAAAAGGAGCAATTACTATGTGATTACAACTATGTTGCATTCTAGAAATGGTAAGACACATTAAAAATATTGATAATTTCCATGGGTTGGGTAGACAAAGTGAAGAGTAAGTAGGATGCAGGGAATTTTTAGGTCATTTGAACTATTCTGCATAAGGCTATAATGATGGCTATATGGTATAGTGTAAACCTGTATAGTGTGTAGCACAAAGGGTTGAACCTAATATAAACTATAGTTTTAACTAATAATAATATATCAGTATTGTTTCTTCAAGAGGGATTTGAGAGTTGTTTATTGCCAAAATAGAATCCATTCTGTAATAATTTGATATGGCATATATACCTCATTCTATTGATAAAATAATCTCACAACCAAGAGAAACAGTTGTGACAGAATTTGGAAATGAAATGTCTCCCAAAGGCCCATATGTTAAATACTTGGATCTCAGTCCATGATTCTATGGGATGGCAGTGAGATCTTTAAAGACCTAGTGGGACAAAGTTGAGTGATAGGGAAAGCTGGGACCCAGGCTCTTCTTTCTTTTTCACCTTCTAGCTACCAGGAAGTAAGTAGTTCCCATCACTACCTGCTCCTGCAATAGAATCCTGCCTTGCCACGGGCTCAAAAGCGACGAGCCCAGCTGGCCATGGAACAGAACCTCCCTCCATCACTGAGTTAAAATGAACCTTTTCTTCATCTAAGTTGGTTATCTCAGGGATTTTGTCCCAGTGACCAAAAGCTGAGCAATATTGTTCATGGGTATAAGCTAAATGAGGTTCACATGCATAGCATTCCATTTCAGAAGCGGTCACACTTAACGAAGGGAAGAGGGGAATAAATAGTATAAAAGCAGTCTTCCAAAAGGTAAACCTCTGAAAATTAGGCTCTATAGCTCACATTAAGAGAAACGTGATTTCTACATAACCAAACTTTACATGCCTGGAGCAGCATTAGTTCCAACCTTGTGGCATGAGTAAGTGGGAAGCTAATGCACCACCTTGACACTGTAGTTCCTAACACCAGACTTGATGACCACTGAGTAGATCTTCAGTGTTCTCATCACATGTTTACAGAACTAACGGGGGTGATGGGAATGTTAATTTGCTTGACTTCAACAATCATTTTGTGCCAAATACATATATCAACACATACTGTATACCTCAAGTATATATACAGTTTTAATTTTTGCTAATTATATATCAATAAAGCTAGAATATAAAAACTAGAACTAAGCCTAATCATAAAATATCACAAAATATGAGTTTAATAAGCCCCATTAAATCATAATTTCTGTTCATAAAAATTATGGTGACTCAATTCAACCCTCAAAATTTGAATGAGTCTGGATCACAGCTGAATGATCCTCACATCAGAATGTTCTGGAATGTTGGCTAGAAATACAAACACACAAGCTCTTCTCAGGTCTACTGACTTGGAATCTTTTGTTAAGGCTACTAATTATTTATTTTGTTTACTCTTTAACAACTTCATAATGCACAAAAGGAATTTTGGTCATTTTCACCCCACATTGCCCTCTCTCATCCCCTTCCTTATTACTGAATCCCCCTGCCTCCCAACACTGACTCAGAATTCTTAAAGATTAAAACTCAGTGTCTCAAGTTTACCATTTTTCACTGAATCACTGAATGGGGACTTTAAAAAGAAGTAACAAACCTTCACTTAAGATGCTAGTGTTGGCCAGGTGGTAGTGGTGCACACCTTTAATCCCAGCACTCGGGAGGCAGAGCCAGGCGGATCTCTGTAAGCTCAAGGCCAGCCTGGTCTACAGAGCAAAACACCAAACAGGACAGCCACCAAAACTACACAAAAAAAAACCTGTCTTGAAAAACAAAATAAAACAAACAAACAAACAAAAAAACATGCTAGTGCCTTCACATTTTTACATTTTTAATGAACACATAGCATGCCGTGTTCTGTAATACAGAATCCCTGCTCAAAAAAACATAACTGAGTTCTGTGGTCCTTCTAACCCTGGAGCCACAATTAATTGCATGACTACTGTGTACTAAACAGGCCCAGGGTAGGGCTGAAGAAGAGAAAGAAAACTATTTTTAAAAAGAGAGAGATCGTAAATGAACTCCCATTTTTCTACTGCGAAAGAAAATCTTCCCTAAGGAAGAGAAGAGCCACTTGAGATAATGAGCTGCCACAGTTAGGAAACTGATAGGAAAATGCAACAAATTATCCGGTCTTTGAGTTCTTCTTTTGGGGGAGAACTCAGCAACACAAGAGAGGTAAAAAAGACACAGGATGCAACCCAGTGAATCTAGGTGGAACTACTTATCACTTCTTCCTAAGGGCAGAAGTTACTATTCTGTGTCTCTGGGGAATGGTTTCATTCCGTGAGTGTATGTCTCTGATTTTCTAAGTGAATCCTTAATCAAAGGTGAGTAGGCATGACATGCTCCACATTCAGATAGCCCATGAATAGCCACAGCCATTTTTATAAACTGAAAATCAGTGACCTAAAACACCAATAATATGGAGGTTCAGTATATTTATTATAAAGCCAACCAGAAATGGGAATAGGCTGAATCTTGTTGAGATTAATTCCACTTATACTGACCTTTTTCTCTGTCTCATTTAAATTTATCCACATCTCTACTTAATAGTTCTCTAAGAAATAGTTCTCAAAGTGTTGGTTTTTTCAGTGTAGGTTTTCTGAGGACAGAGACCATATTTAAACAAGATTACAGTTGTGAAAACATTTGATGACTTTAAAAACAAGGTAATAACTGCTGGGATCTTCCCTCTCACTTGTATCTTATTATACAAGAGCAGAGGGAAGTGAGCTGGGCAAGCGACATTTAATGAACAAATGTGTTTTTCTCAAAAGACCATCTGAATATTAAAGCTAATTTCATACTTATTAAATCAAACCCATAAACTAGGTATTAGCTTCAACTTTAATTAGGCTTTCCACCATGGTCACCAAGGAAAATTATGAAAAGTTATAGAAATGCAATTATTTCAGTGTCGAAGAGGAGAGATCCTGGTATCATGTGACAATAAACAGGTGGACAGATTTCTAAGCCAACTTCTTGGTGTTCCTGGTTTTGTTTAACTCAGGGGAAAGTCAGTTCTTATTTAAAGATTTTTTTTTTATTTTTAATTGAGTGTGTGTGGGGGGGGGGGTGTGCCAGAGGAGGCCATAAGAGGGTGTCAGATCCATTCCTGAAGTTGGAGTTACAGGCCTGATGTGGATGCTAAGAACTGAACTTGGGTCCTCTGAAGAGCAGCAAGTGCTATTAAGCATTGAGCCATCTCTCCAGCTCCCAAAGTCAACTCTTCCGAGATTTAAACTACAGAAAGTATATTTAACAGAAAAATAGCGCCCTCATGATGGTAACCTCCATGGCCGAGAATGCACCCAGTAAACAAACACTTCCTGGCTGATGACTAGCAGCGAGGTGAGTAAAACACTCTTGTTGGGTCCCCTTGTGCACAGAAGGCACATCCCGAATAGGCAGCTCCTATTCCTGTACCATAAAGGGTCTTTAACCAGAAAGCCTTTGTAGGGTAAATATGCTCACATATCAAACCAGGAAATAAAACTGAAAATTCAGAAAGAGGCCTTAGGTAGAAGTACCGCTGGACAGCAGAGGTGTGTGAGGAGGCCGGACTCTAGGCCTTGAAGATAGAAACTAGGGTCCAGTGTCTGCCATAGGGGTGTTTGAACAAAACCTCTGGTGAAAAGAGAGTCAATGAGCATGCATTTAGTCACTAAAAGGAAGAGTGACTTATGGGACAGGACCTCACATTACTGCCTGTCTTGCAGTATGTGCTTGATAAGCATTTGGCTTTGGCTCTAAATGTTAATTTTCTACTACATAGGCTTAGAGACCTCAAATTTCTACAAACCTTCATAAGCAGTCCCTCTGTTCTACTGCAGCAAAATGTTCAGAAAGGAACTGATTGATGATCCTCATCCTCGCAGACTTTACCCTGTGGAAAATGGTAGGAAGGGGGTTCCCACTAGAATCCTTTTCTTCAATGAACCTGCATGGCTTTCTCTACAGAAGACCTCTCTTGCTATAAAGCTCCCTAGGATGTGCTTTCAATTAGACATGTGCTCAAGCTGAAAATGTTGAACCAGAGAGGCCAACTTGAGACTGCATGTGTAACTTCTCTACCCAAGTCTGGTGGTTTCTCAGCCTGGAGAGCACATGTTGCCCATTTTTCTCTTCTGGAAGCATGTCAGTGTGACACTTCAAGCGGCGTCACACACTTCGTTCATCTTCTGTTTCTCCATCTCCTCTGTACACACTTGACCCCTCTTAAATTGCTTAAGTAAAAGCCAGCAGTAAAGGAGTGCTTATGGTCAACTATAAGCTATAACTCTCAGAGCACAAATTAGGTCTCCTTTGCTACCACTGTCCTAAAAGAAGAAGCTGCAAAAGCCATCAGCAAAGCCTAGGTATTGGCCAAAGAACATTTTCTTATGTGACTCCTTCTTATTTTCCTGTTGAAATAAAATATAGACATTTTAAAACATTTATCAGAAGGTGAGGGGTCCTGTCTATAAAATGCTTACCAACTTTAACAAATGCAGAAATGGCATCTACATTTGAGCTGAGATCTGAATGACCAAAAAGGAGCCAGTCATCATAGGTGCCAAGGGTAAAGCACTTCAGGACACAGCAGTACAGGTCTGCAGGAAGGGTCCAGTTGACATCTCTTATGGAAGGTAGGCATGGAAGCCTATGTAAAGAGAGCCATCAAGATGAAGTCACTGGAAGACAAGTCTAACTCAAGAAGGCCACACAGGATCTGGAAAGAAGGCTTCATTCTCAGAAAGGGGCAGAGTCATTGGCCAATTTAAGGAAGAGAATGATGTGACCTGGTCATTTTATTGAAGTGATCCAGGTGTTTTCTGGAAAATGGTATATCAGGTCTACCTGGGGGAATAAAAACTAAGACAGAACCTTGTCATAGTCTCACAGGCAGGAAGTAAAGGTGGCTTGGGTGGCAATGAAATGAATGTCATAGGGAAGAGATTTGTATCAAGTTGTGAAGACCCTGTGACTAGAATATGTTGGTGGCTTAGAAAAGATGAGGGAAAGAGGAAATAAGAATGAATCCTAGGTTTTTGGTATTGCCCGAAGAATCAGCATGACAAGAAATGTGGGTGCCTGGAAAAGAGAACCAAAATTTGCAAGATAAGTTCTCTTAAAATTCAATTTATAATTCCTCGTGTCATTTACAAAAATATTGAGGATGTTCAAGTTAAAACAAATATATATGGGAAAATATCAGACTCTCAGTCAGACCCATGCTTATAAACTGCAGGCTGGCAGATGTCAAGATAGGGGAGTTATACCCAGGCTATGCAACAGTGGTCAGGAAGAGCAGGCTGCTAGTGCATTTCCTGCGGAGAAGTCTCTCAACTCTGGATCCCTCATTGCTAAAATATTGGTGAAATTATTAAGGCCACTCCACGTAGTTAAAAGGAGATTTATTTAATGGCGTAACTTACAAATTAAGGGATAGGTAGGTCGTGGGGTCTGGGGAAGGTGTATCGAAGTCCAGCAGTGTTCTCTGGAGCTCTGCTTGGCCCACCTCCACCATCCAGGGTCCCGGAACAGAGAGAGCGCTGGCCGATCCAGATCTCAGGTCTCCAGGCGCCTCCCTTGGCCCCGCCTTGTAGGCGTGACAGTTGCTGAAGTCTCAATGCGGGTTGGAACTTCCAGATCAAAGCTGGAATGGCTACCCACTACACTAAAAGATGTTGAATGGCAAATTGGCAATCTCCATATGACAGTCAACATGAAAGAAATTGTCATGTAAGGAACACTTGGAAAAGTTAGGGACACTAATCATGATGGATTGGGACAGTAAGGAAGGACACAACAGTATCGAGAAGGTGCCAAACTGACTGTGTGATCAAACTTGTCTGTCTCATTCCAGAAGACAAAAGGTAGACCAATGGTTTAAAAAATATAGAACAAGTTACTACTTCATTGAAAAAATTATTTCTTACAATTATATCCCAAAGGCAAATTTGTTTAGTGAGCTAACACTACCCCCTATCATTAGAAAGATTCCTACATGCCTTAGATGACCATTCACCAAAAATCTGGAAAATTCAAATTTTCCGTAAGTGGAAAGGTGGTAGAAATTTATGTTTTCTAAATCTAGTAATCCATGACTATATAATGCCTCAGTAAATACATCTGGGTAGAATTAATTATTAAAGGAAATTCCCAATGAAATTAATAATATAGTCATCACCAGAGACACAATTGCTAAATCTAGGAAATTTGGAATGAAATTTGGCATCCAAGTGTCAGAACCAGAGGCATACTGACCTAACATAGAATAGGTCAAAGGTCATGAAGGAACTAAGCATTCAGGTACTAAATTTCCAATGTTGGACCTAGTAAACATGAAATTCCAAGCAAGGAAATAACTGAGTTACTGTGATAACAACTTTAACTATTGTTATAGAGATGAAACTATGCACAAAATGGAAGAACATCATTGCAACGTGCACCCCAAAACCTCTCCTGTATATTATCAGATCCCAAAAATGTAGGTTCAGAGTCTAAGACACCAAAGTACTCAGTGCTTGTAACTATTAGTTCTGTTGTCAGTGTGGTGAGGGTCCAGCATCCAGTTATTGAAACAAACACTGATCCCAAGGTTGATACAGAGGCATTCTGCAGATGTGGCTGACATCTGTAATCAGTTTGAATGTAGATGAAGGAGATCACTTTGACAAGTCTATTGAAGGACTTAAAAACAAAACCCAAATATCCTGGAGAAGCAAAACTTCCGTCTCCAGAGCACAACATCAGCTTCTGCCCAAGTTTCTAGCCTGCCAAACTTCACTTCTGGTTTTAAATCTGCTAACTTCACAGCTATTTGAGCCAATTCCATGATACATGTGAATGAGAGCATCTGAAAAGAACCTGTCTGCAGAGACTGGCTGACTGATTAGAATCTCTCTACTGTGGGGAGATCGGAATGTTGTTGGTCCAGAGGCTAGTTGCCTCATCTTGAGCTAAGTTCTAACCCCCTACAACAGCTATTCCCTGCCCATCTCTGTGGCAGAACTAACATCTTCTGACTAATAGATAAAAGGTCTTTTGGGGTCTCTTTCTAGCCAGCGCCGAGCGATGGGCATCTCTCGAGACAACTGGCACAAGCGCCGCAAGACCGGGGATAAGAGAAAGCCCGACCACAAGAAGCAGAAATATGAGCTGGGACGGCCTGCTGCCAACACGAAGATTGGCCCTCATTGTATACACACAGTCCGAGTCTGAGGAGACAATAAGAAGTACCGTGCCCTAAGACTGGACGTGGGGAACTTTTCCTGGGGCTCCGAGTGTTGTACTCGGAAAACAAGGATCATTGATGTTGTCTACAATGCTTCCGATAACGAGCTGGTCCGCACCAAGACCCTGGTGAAGAACTGCATCGTGCTTATCGACAGCACACCATAACGACAGTGGTATGAGTCTCACTATGCACTGCCCCTGGGCCGCAAGAAGGGGGCCAAGCTGACTCCTGAAGAGGAAGAAATATTAAACAAAAAACGATCAAAGAAAATCCAAAAGAAATATGATGAAAGGAAAAAGAACGCTAAAATCAGTAGTCTTCTGGAGGAGCAGTTCCAGCAGGGCAAGCTTCTTGCCTGTATTGCCTCAAGACCAGGCCAGTGTGGCAGAGCAGATGGCTATGTGCTAGAAGGCAAGGAGCTGGAGTTCTGTCTGAGGAAGATCAAAGCCTGGAAAGGCAAATAAAGCATCATTCATAGCTCATGTAATAAAGGTGTTTATTGTTCTATTTTTTTTTTAAAAAAAAAAAAAAAAAAGGTCTTTTTGGAATCTATTAACTTAGCAGGCAACTAATTTGCACAAACCCCAACTAAGAATGTCATCAGATAGCACCTTGGGTCTATAGAATAGTTCCTCCTCATCTTGCTATACCTGCCACTCTTTTGTACCCACCAATATACTTTGAACTTGCTTTGATTTGTGACTTTCTTTGTTTTGTAAAACTATGGCCTGGTCTACAGAGTGAGTTCCAGGATAGCCGGGGCTACGCAATGACCCTGTATCAAAAAACAACAAACAAACAAAGAAACAAAAACTGTAAACTTTCACAAAACAGTTTTCACATTGAAATGAGGAGTTCTGGAGCACCTAAATATGTGTTCTCAGACCATGATCACTCAAAGTGGTTCCAGAATAAACTATTTTACGTTTCCTTTAAGTTGAGAGCTGTGTTTTTTGTGTTAACACATAAATTTCCTTAAATATTGGTAAGTCCTGTTAGCTTTGTTTGAAGAGAATCCAAACTCCGAATGTGCTTTTCTCAAGGTACAGGAAGGGCAAATCATGTTAAAATTGCAATAAATAAATTAGCATATCTATTTAAAAGATGGGAACTTTACTTTGGGGTATGATTAAAATTTTTTCCTTACTCTTTTTTTCTGTTTATAGTGTTTTGAAATTAGCATGACCTCATTAAAAATATTCAAAAATAAAGGAAACAGAGGTAGTAAACCTTGACACAACTATTTCTACTTTGTGGTATCTTTTTATGTAATGTATATTCAAATGAACATAGCTTATATACAACAACTTGGCCATGTACTATAAACATGCATGTTATCACAAAGCTATCATAATCCTAACTTCAATAATCACTTAATACACTAATGTTAAATATATAAAACTTCTGCCGGGCGGTGGTGGCGCACGCCTTTAATCCCAGCACTCGGGAGGCAGAGCCAGGCGGATCTCTGTGAGTTCGAGGCCAGCCTGGGCTACCAAGTGAGTCCCAGGAAAGGCGCAAAGCTACACAGAGAAACCCTGTCTCGAAAAACCAAAAAAAAAAAAAAATAAAAAAAAAAAAATAAAAAATAAAACTTCTATAAAGAGTTTCCTATATTCTGTAAGTTATTCCTAACTGACATAAGCTTTGAATTATGAGAGTGGCTCCTACCAAGCACATTGCCTCCTCACTATTTGGACTTCTTCCCTCTAAGAAAAGAGGTCACATTGCTTGATTACAACACACTGTACGTGTCCTGCAGGCTAGTAAATACCCACTGCTTTTTGCTCTAAAGTGTTCCCAGGCCCTGTCATCAGTACTTCTCTCTTGGATGACCGTGAACTCTTCAGGATCCTAGAATTAAAGGGCTAACTAATGACTGATTAAAGATCTCTACGATCTTTTCTGGCGCTATGACAGAGTCCCATTTGGTCAGAATTATTGTTAATGGTTCTGTTGTCGCTAATGATGTTATTAATGATGATATTTATATTAATTAGATCATTTGAACATCTAATTTCACTTGTATCATTAGGACTGGTGCTCTCTTGATAATTCTAGTCTCAGAAAAGGCTAGACATACCTAATGAAGCTGTCCACATTCTGCCTAGATTTCCTGTCTGCCTGTTAGTGTCACGTATTTCCCTGGATGCTGTCACAGACAGAAGACTCTTTGCCACATCATTTTTTGCCTCCACTTAAGTCAATCTTAGTCCCTATGGACAGCCTCACTTTCTTCTGTCAGGAGTGAGGAAGGAGTTATCTACATACATTTGATTCATTAAGGATGCATATATTTTTTTTTTTACTATGATCCTACAGCTATTAGGGCTTTGGAAGATCAGAAAACAGTAGTGTTTTTTTGTTTGTTTGTTTAAAAATACTGTTAGGACTGCTGAAAAATCCATCAATTCAACTGTACAAGCACTCTCTCTGAAATAAATACAAATACTTGAAAGCACCCAATCTTGACAAAACTTAGTAAATGAATGTATGTAGGGATTGTATGCTGAATATGGTTTTCTAGAATGTGGTTCAGCCAGAGAAGTCTATCAAACAGGGTTATTGTGTAGGGTGATACTGCTCGGGCAGTTGTTACAATGTACACTAAAGACTCAGTGTACACCCAGCTCAATGCTGGAGTTCTTCCCACAGCTCATCCTCTTTCCTTGGAATATACCAATTAGTTCTGGGAATCACTCTTTAAAAAACAAAAAGCATGACAGAATTAATTAAATCATTTCAGAGTCAGTTGAAAGTAACTAGGAAATTGATTGTCAAAGAAGACATGTAGGAGAAACTCCCAGTGCCATGTGATGGCTATACTAAGAAGAATGACCATAGTAAAACCCACTAATGGAAGTTAAAATATGTCTTATACTCTTAACTTCAGACAGTAGAGATAGTATTTTTAATGAAATTGCCATCATCAAGGACCAAACACCATCTCACCTGAAACTCAACAAATAGTATTCAAAGAACAACAACAAAAAAAGTCCACTCTTTCAAAAAAAGTATATTAAGGCAATCTATATGGTAAATAGAAAGTATATCTGTAGGAATTCTGTAATCTTGTGAACAAAGAGACAGACAAAGAGCTCAAAAATTGTGCTAAATGCTACCTAGAAGAATAACAGAAAAGTAATTTCCCATTAGCTGAATAAGTGCTCCATGTCCCTTATCTTTAAGATCTAGCATGTCCCTATCTTAAAGATAAGGGACCTCGTGGAAGGGAAGGGTGGTATGAAAATTAAGTTCTAGATAATGTTATGAATAAAACTGTAAACAGGCTTCTTTAGAATAATGACTCCTTCATTGTTGCCACTCTGAAGAAGAGGGACCAGAATTTTGATTGGTTTATTGATGTCACCACTCTAGAGGTATTGGGACCTAGGAGAATGGAGCCAATAAATGAGGCAGACTAAAGTCTCAGGCAATAGCTAATTTGCCTAGAACATCAGACAATATATACACTGAGAGTTAAGAAAGGTCACAAGGATAAAGTTCTCATGAGTTCAATCTATATGCAATCACAAGGACAAGCCACATGTGGCAAAAACATACTTTTCTTTTTGTTTTTCCTTTTTTCTTTTTTTTTGTTTTTGTTTTTTTTCAAGACAGGGTTTCTCTGTATAGCTTTGGTGCTTTTCTTGGAACTCGCTTTGTAGCCCAGGCTGGCCTCGAACTCACAGAGATCTGCCTGCCTCTGCCTCCCGAGTGCTGGGATTAAAGGTATGCACCACCACCACCCAGCAAAAAAATACTTTTCCATAGAGGCATATAAAGGATAGTTAAGCAATAATGAGTAATCTGAAGTAAACTCACTCCTATTCTCTACACCTGGTAAAAGCACAAAAACACATTCCAAAAACAATTACATGTTTTAAAGAAACTGAGGTCACAAGACTCGTGTCTTGTTTTCTTGGAGTGTTTTCATAAGCACTCAGAATTCTCCTCACATGACTCCATTCCTGGACCATGTTCCAACATATTGAGGACTCTGGATGTTCAAGTTGTGAGTTTGGATATTTGTTTGGAAGATAATGGGAAGTCAACAACAGAAAGGTGGCTGAAGGATGTGCTTGAAGAAAATCAAGCCAAGGTTTGTGTAAGTTGTAGGTTTAGAAAGTTATCTGGGTAATAATGTAGTAGTGTAAGCACCAGACGGTATGGCTTCTCTGCTCTCTGGAGATTAAAGTATACAGATGATCTCTATGTTTTGTCATCAGACAGGTGGGGACAATTGTGAGAGAACAAAGGAAAAGACAATAGATTTTCTTCTTGGGCATCTCTTGACTATTCTTATCCATCTTGCTTATCAATATGGCTATTGTTCTTTGTGCCTTAGAATCTAGGGACAATCACATATGCACACATACTATTTAGCTTTAAAACCCTCTAAAATTTGCTGCTTTTAAGTATAAATAATTACAATGCTCTTTTAAAAATATCTGACATAGTAATGTCAAGAGAAGCAATCTACCATGAGCTGTTAGCGCCCTTCCATGCCTTTACTGAGCATGAACAACTACAAGGGATGGAGTGTCTCTGAATCAACATCCATGACTGTGCTGTGAAGTATTAATTAGAGCCACAAAGTAGGTCACACTGTGGATTAAACTCCCCACAGGAGGGAGTATAGCCTGAAGGGTAACTTGTTTGTTGCTTGCTCTAAAAGATACTGTGCTCTTAGTCCCCTGTTTCTCTTATCTCACAACCTACTATGTGTTTATTCTTTGTCTGGGCCTATCATGCTGCCTGGTGGAACACAGAGGCTAGAAAATCAGCATTTGTATGATGAGAGAATGGAACAAGTTATACTTGTCAAAGATAATTGACAACAAGAAAGCCATTTTATTTCAAGCTCATGCTTTTTCCAACTAATGCAGTTGACCCATCTTAGATTTATGCTTCAGAATCATGGTTTTTACCTTCAATTTCTGACTCAATCATTGTAATGAGAATTCATTCCACCCATGACCTTGGGCTGTCTGGCCTGATAGAGGCAGTGCTTATCTCCCTACATGACCAATTAAAAGGGAGGAGAAAGGGGGTCACACTCTCTTGGGTGGTGAAAACCAGATCAGGCAGCATGAAGCAGTGTATGGCCAGTCCCCAGCTTTCCAAGGACTCTACAACTGGATTTACCATATCCTATATCAGTGAGTCTGTTTTCCCTCATAGAACCCCTTAATAAATTTATATATAAATTTATTTGAGGCTTCTGTTACACATTCACTGTGTTATATCCAACCCACAGAGACTTTCAAAATTCTGGTGAAATGAGGTACCTCTGAAACACCAGATTCCTCCATGGAGATCATCATCACTGTACTGATAGAAGCAGTGTTATGCTTCCTTAGAACCAATTGCTTCATTAGTACCTCCATTGCTTAACTTCATCTCTGTACTCTAATTTGATGAAAAGGTAGACTAGAGGTGAACCTAAGATCTTGCTGCTTCATCTAAGACCAGAAATCCTATACCGTAGCAAAGGAGCTCAAGATGCCTACCTACTTCTGGCAAATAGATTACACTGATACTCTGATAGACCCATTGCTTCATACCACTAGCATCCAACCATCATTAATAGTTCAGCATCAACTCCACTGTAGTAGAATTGAAGATTAAGCCATACCATCATTTTGGATATCCAAGCTAGTTCCAATAAGACAATGGCATCCTACTAATAATAAAATGTAAACAGTGGGAAAGTAGACATATTATCCAATAGACATCTCATGTTTTTATGATCCCAAGACTTCTAGAATCATCAAAAGGCATAATGATATTTAAATATTTGACTGAAAAAAAAGAATGCAAGATATAATATACGTTTATGATTGTGGACTAACATTCTACTCAGACAATAAGGGTAGGAAATGTAACTGTTCTAAAGGGAGCCCTGCTTGGTGGAAATCAGGACAGAAGAGGCAGAAATCAGAATATGGATGCTGGCACTGAATGTCTGTGATTCTGACAATCTGACAATACACAACCATAGGAAGATAAAGCCTATGAGGCCCAGAGGTGAGTCAACCTGGAGTCTACCTGAGGGCCTAGCAATGGCACTGGCAGATGTCCTGACCATGCCTAGCCAATGAGGAGCAACTATGCAATGTCACCAGATCAGGACGCAGCCTGGGAGCTGGGAAGAGGGTATATAAGGCTCTCCCCATTGTTGAATAAACAAGTCTGCTGTTCGCCTTTTACCTGATTCCTGGTGTTTGTGCCATTGATGACTCATTAGGATCCAGCAACATCCGGCGACCAAACAGGTTCTGGTTGTCTCACTCCCCTCACTCACAGCACTGGACAGCACCCCCCAAAACAGTGTGTTTCAGTGAGAAGGCCCCTCAGTTTTGTGTGTTTTGGGTCCCTTTGGCAAGGAAGCATCAGGACCCCCTTTTCTTTCCTCCTTTTGTATCATCATTTGTATATTGTCTGCCTGTCCCATTAGGAAGGTACATTTTTCCTGTTTCGGTTCACCCAGCACCTCCACATAAGGGCTGTCCACCCAGGAGATGGAACCAAAAAACAATCATTTGCCAAAAAACAAGATCTTAGCAGAGCTCCTCCAACTTCCAATACAGATACAGCCCCATACAGTCCCTCCTCCACCCCATCTCCTCATGCTACCCTAGCCTTTTCAGATTCCAATAAAAACAGATGTGGTATTCTTATCCAGCATCCTGGCTCCAAAGATGTTACATATGTTATCCTTAACCCTGGTTCCATTCAATTGGGAGAGCTATTGGCCCTCCTCAAGGTTCTAATGGAGTGCCAGACTGAGCCTGTTAATATTTTTTCTGTACAGTTTGTGTGCGGGCCTTTTCTCAAGTCAAAGATTTACTGACCCTCATTGCTAGCACTATGCTGCCCATACAAGATGTCTTAAATCAGAGGACTGAGCCCTGGTACCTATCACATATTAGATCCCACTCCAAATTGCCAGGAATATTGGCCCAATATAACAGCTAGTATAGACCTCATAGAACAAGCCAGGGCTCTTCACCAGCAATTTCATCTGTCTCCACAGAACCTGCATAGGCTTCTCTCTGAGCTGCTAATTTTCCAGTGTAAGCATTTGTCTCAGTCATGTGCCAACTGTGCCCCTCTTATCCCTTTGGGGCCACTTCAACATGTGGAGGTCAACCCACGTGGCTTATATCCCAACACCATTTGGCAAATAGACACTATGCATTATGCTCCTTTGAGCAATCTTAGATATGTTCATGTGATAGTGAATATGTGCTCCTCCTTTATATATGCCCTTGCCATTTCTGAGGAAAAGACTGTTAATGCTGTTAAGGCCCTTAAATTGGCCATGTTAGTCATGGGGGTGCCTTGGGCTATAAAGACTGACAATGTCCTTGTCTATGCCTCTCAAAAGTTAAATGACTTCCTGGGATCCTGGAAGATCTCTCATACCACTGTCATCCCCTATAATCCTCAAGAACAAGCTATCATGGAAAGAACCAACCAAACTCTTAAAGAACTCTTGGCCAAGACCATCTCACCAGAGTCCAAAAGGGACCCCCATTTGGCCCTAACTGAAGTCCTTTTCCATATGAATTTTCTCAGCTTTGATGAGGCAGGACTCAGTTCAGCACATAAACACTGGGCATTCCTGTGACGAGGCACACCTCTACCCGTAGTAAGATGGAAAGACTATCTCCCTCCAATGGCAGCCACCACCACCCCACCCCCCACCTCCCACACCACCACCCACCACCACCAACCCCCCCCCATTAACCCATGGGAGAGGGTATGCTTGTGTTTTTCCTCAGAGTGCAACTACGCCAATATGGATCCTAACAAGAGATGTGCATCCTGCCATGGACCAGCCCACCTCCACCAAAAAAGAATTGGTCATGGATGGGTAATATACGTACTCACCACCATTGCCCCTCTTATTCCCTCAAAATCAGAGGATCTATGGGCTCTGGTTCCCTTGCCTCCCATTCTGCTGCCAGTGGCAATTAACTCTCCTGCTTTCCCTGTGATTTCTATCACCAACTCTTCCCTAGGCCTGCCCTTTATGGACCTGGTGCTGACCACCAAAAATTGGAGAATGCCTGGTCTGTGGAAGAAGGCCTTTGCTTTACCCCCACACACACCTTTTTTTTTTCTTTCTCTTGTCCAATGCCTGAGAAATAGAATTAGTAAGAGATATGTCCCTACTGACCTGCGATCCACGCTTTCAGGCAATTTGCCTCACCCTCTTAATTAGTCTATTCTACTCCAGGGACAAATATCCTGTCTCAGTATGACCAGGGTCCCAGAAATGTCATTGGAGACAGATTTTTTTTTTTTTAACTATGGTCTGGAACAACCTTAAGAGGCTATTTGATCCCTCCTGGATGCTCGCATATGCTTTACTTGGCGGGGTGATACTGTTAATCCTTATTCTCTTTGCATGCCTCCTGCAGCACATCTGACAGCCTCAGGCAGCGACTGAGGTGACTCTTCAGGTTTGAATGGCTCTTAGGTATGACCTTCAAAGGCTACCCTTAGCAACCCATTTATTCCCACCAGGACTACTGAGGGCTCCAAAGCCTTCAAACCAGCACTTCAAGCTGGAGTCCAAGTGTTCAGAACATGGGCTGTGGGGGGACTGTCCAGATTCCAAGAATAATCCAGATGTTCAGAAAAATACATCTCTTGTCTTCTATGTCTGATCCCAGAGCTTGGCAAAGCAGTTGCATGTCCTCCCTGAGTCACTAGGAAAGTGACTCACTGCTGAATTTATCAGCCTCATCCAGATGTGATGCCAACAGGACTGTCTGTGAGTCATTTTGTTGGCTTGAGAATATTTTCAACAGCTTCCAGTGTGGCTCTGCTTCCCCCCTTACACAGCCCCACAGGGACTAACAATCTTCCATAACAGTGACTCACTCATATGTGTCTTCGGAGGTCTAAGCAATGTGGGTTTCACCACGTATAGCAATTGAGTCTGTCTGGCATTTTGCACAAGAGTTAACCAAACCCACATAAGCATAACTAAAGTGAACTTTATCAAGAAATACCCAGCTGGAGCATCATTGCCATTTGGGCTATAGGTTTACATGTGAAGGACAGTGTAATGTAGAACATCTGGCTCTGGGATGGAGGTTGGTATTTGGCCCACTTGCTGTCCACTGCAGTTCCTAGAACTGACATCAATCTTTGATCTAGGTCTTTTATAGGGGCACCAGGTAATGAGGACATTCCATCAGGAATAAACTGACTCCCAGTTCTATAAACCAATGTGAGTACTATTCCCTGTCATCAGAGTCCAGAGATCTAACAATCATGAGCCTTCCTTAAACTTAGCATTATAGAGACAATGAGAAAAAAATGCAGATATCAGCAGGCTAACATCAACTACCTTGAATCAGTCATAAAAGGCAGTCTGCAGGCACTAAACTGCTTTGTGGTTGAATATGGAAGAATGGGCTAACATCAACTACCTTGAATCAGTCATAAAAGGCAGTCTGCAGGCACTAAACTGCTTTGTGGTTGAATATGGAAGAACGTATGTATATGGCTACCCTCACCCCGTGTTATATTTGCATTAATACCACTAGTCACAACTATCTTCCTCAGTCTAGGAAAAAAACCTAAACAACTATCTGAACTAAGCCTTACTAGACCTGCTAGATCTAATTCAGCAGGTTCAGTCATAGATACTCGTGCACATGGCTAAAGCTGGTATTGCAGATAGGCTTCATCATACTGATCACAATTTTATTGATATTCTTAAGTATTATTCCTAATTATTAATAATATTCTTAATAATTAAGTAATATGCCTAAGTATTACACAAAGCAAATTGAACTGAAAGGTCCTAACTCCTGTGTTATCTCATCAGAGTTATGAAGTGATATGAAACATGGGTTTAGCTTAAGACCCTACTACTGAGACAATGGACAGACTTTTGAGAGAAGGGTCCACTATGGGTCCTGTGGATTCCTAGAAATCCTTGTTGGGTGTGCCAAAGCTTGGCTTCCCCTTATTGTTAAACCATTTCCGTAGCTGTTCACAGGAAAATAAAGGTCAAGGCAACCTCAGAGTGATTGCATTGTGTCTGTTGCCTCCCAAGGTGGAGGAGGAGCTGGTTTACCTCCTATTTCTATGTAAACATCTGAGCCCTTTGCCCTCTGCTCTTTTCCTGACACACAATCTAGTACATACTGGGCTCATTAAATTACTTCTAAGGCTTGGGGACCAGGAAAAACTTAATGGTACCATCCCTGCTCTTATTATTTGCTGTGTTGTAAACAACAAACCCATTCAAAGTCTACCTTTGAGTCTTACACTGTTGTTTAAGGTTCACTACTTAATTGCCCATTACTAACCCGCTATGCTTTTAAGATAAAGAAACCATTAAATGAAACATAATCATAATAAAACAAATAAAGAATATTCAAAAGAATATGAGATTCACTGAAGAAATTATGAGCTATAAGCGGTAAGTTTAAAAGAATGATAGAAAATTAGTGAAGGGCAGTAAATACAGTCATGTCTTAAAATCATATACATATGTACTCGAAAGAAGGGGGTGGCAAGTGGAAACACAGATAAACACACAAGTTTATAAAAAAACAAATTTTAGGGAAAAAATATATGTATATAATACCTCTAGTGGTCATGGTTAGTATCTGAAATTACCCATGGCATTCCATATATTCCAGAAGCCTTGATCCTCTATACAGTAACATTCAGAGGTGGTAACTTAGGGTCTGGTAGAATAAGAAGTATTCTTACTTAATCTATGGATGTAACTATTGATTTACTCATCCACTGGTGCATTCACAATTTAATAATGTTATTGGAAGGTGGTGGAAAGTAGTAGGTACCCTGAGTTGAAGGGAAAGTGTCATGGACGTATGCCCAGGAAGAGTATATATTGTCCCCAACCTTTCCCTAACTGCCTCTCTGCTTCCCAACCTCTATGAAGCGATGCTTCTCATACAAATCTGTCTTGCCAAACGCCCAAAGAAATGAGCTAGCCAATCATGAAATCATGAGCAAATTAAATCTTTCTTCCTTCAAGCTGCTTTTGCCAGGCATTTTGTTATAGTGATGGAAAGCTACCTCAGTAATGAATGAGGATGATTTATAAATATATCTTACAAAATTTAGTAATAAACTGGTGCTTAAAGAGAAAATAGGGCTGATGGTAGACACTTTGACAAATTTTTTCTCATAAAACCTTGAATAATATATAAATACATATTAATTCGTGAAATGAATGTTCAAGCATTGAACCAAAAACAACAAAAATGTAGATGGGTTATAGCAGAACCAAGTGATGTAAAAGTGGAAGAGGGAATACTGAGGCAGAGAGGTGATGAGAGTGTGATGGGAAGATAGGGGGAGGAGAAAGTGGGGGAGGATCAACCAAAACTACTGATACATGGAAAAGCCATACAGGAACCTGAGAAGTAGTATGCTAACCAAAATATAGTGGTTTTTTTTAAGTTTGAACAAAAGTATTCTTTGGAGGTAGATAAAGCTGTTTCTTGAAGCTGTAGGTTGTTAAGTGGAAATCCCAGTCCTGGTAGTTAGCCATGTCCCTGAAAGCTATTGATCAGAGAAGTCCCTGAGGGTCCTAAAAAAAATACAAGCAATTGCTTGACACTGCTGTTGACTGTACAGCAAAACTAGATTGAACAAAACTAGATGAGACCCTATGGATGAAGAAGCCAAATGCCATTGTTACAGGATAAGGAGAAGTCAAGCTCACTGGAAGCTTACTCCCTACGGCTAGCCCTCATCATTTCAGAAGGGGCTATAAAGACTACTGGGAGAGAACTATCATCTACAGTCTTATGCAGCTGTGGACCATGTGTACACCATCCGAGGAGCCACACAAAATACACCCACTGGTGCAGTGTCAAGTCTGTTATGGGAGTAACCAAGTGCTTCCTGGTTGGATTTGGTGCCCACCCCAGAGGAGGGAATTCAAGTCTGTTACTCTAAACCAGGACAGAAACCTTTGGCTAGGGATGTATCAGGCCTTAATGGGGAAACTACTGTTGCTGGTTTGTTAAATGAGTGTGACGTCCCTGTCACATTACCTTCTAAATTACTGTGTGTATGTCCAGAGAGTAGCACTACTATCAGCTTTGATCAGAGAAACTTCTTTTTGCAGTGGTCAGTGGTGACTGCAGATACTCATAACTAGTCAAAGTAACAATAATAATAAATGACTATTGAATACACAGCCATAAATGGAACAGAACATATTTAGCACCCACTTCAAGGCTCAGGGATAACTGCAGGAGAAGGGGCAGAAAGAATGTAAGAGCAGGAGGAATGAGGAAGAGTGTGAAATGCTGACTTCTGAACATGATATGGCTGTTGGACTCATGAATTCATCTGTGATTGTCTAAACACTCTTTCCAAATGACTGGATCCATCCCACTCTGTCAAGGAAACTCATGGGCCCTACCCTTCCCTGAGAATTTATATGCAGATTACGGAAAATGAGATAGGGACAGACATTTTCTTCAGTCGTATAGCCAGAGGCAAGGTGCTCATGCTCCTGTAAACATCCCCAACGAAGCTCATAGCTTATCAGGTGACAAAAAAAAGGATTCATGAAAGTAGAACTGTGTGTAGGTGGGAAGATGAAAGGGATTAGCAAGGGTGGAAGGGGCCAAGGGAGGGAAATTGAATTGAATAGAATGAAAATACCTCATGTACATGTATGAAAATGTCACAATGAAACCTACTACTATGTATAATTCATATACAGTAATAGAAACATTAAAATAAAAGAAAAATGATTTATTTATAGGAAAGCAAAATATAAGGGAACAATATTGCTTCATTGCTTGAAAAATCCTAGAGTTTAGAGGAATGATGTACTGGTATATATTTAATGACTGGTTTTACAGAAGAGCAAGCAGATTTGTAGCATGTGGTAATACCCAGGAATAAATATTAATGCCAGGGCCAATCTCAAGTTGCCAACAAAACCTTTTTGATCATTCAGTTGGGCAAAGTTATGTACAGCGTGCTCTTGTGAAAGTGTTCACCAGTTCATCACTGATTTTAGGGAAGATACAGTTTGGACATGAATGGTTCCCCAGGGAATCATGTGCTGGAAACTCATTCCTCAGTGTGACAGAGGTAGACTTTCAAGAGGTGGTGCCCAATGCAGAGTGACTGCATATACTGTCCATAAAAGAAATGAATGTAGTTCTTTTGGAGTCCTGATTAGTTCTGAAATGGTGGTTACATAAGAGAATGACTTGCCTCTTCTTTGGCTTTCTGTCTGGCTACATGATCTCCCATCTGCTAGGAGACACAGCAAGGGGGCCCTTTTCAGAAGACAAGGCTGCCCAGTCAGACTTCTAACTGGAAGACCAAGTGCTAAATAGATCTCTTTTCTTTATATACTACCCAGACTTGGTCATACTGGAGGACCAGGGTTCAGACTGTGTTAAAGTTTATATACCGTGGATCTGGAGAAAATTCCCACTCAGTCCCCACCTTAAACTCAGTCTTGATGATTGAAAGGTATTGTCCTGGAAGGTGACAATGTCCATCATTATTGACCCATGAAACATCTTGACAGTCAAAAGGTGGACTGAGGGTGATGCCTGGAGAAATGTTTGATGGGAGCTGGGAGAAAATGATGCTGTTGGTATTTGGGTAGCCCAGGGCTCTTCCAGTTTGCAGAGCACACACTCCAATTCAGTGTGCTTGTGGCTTACCTTCTCCTCTAACTTTACCCTTTGCAGACATTATATTTCTCTTTTGATAATTGGCTTGATATTCAACTGTACATGCTACCTCAACAGGGGAGAGATGGATAGTTGTAATGACAGTCACCAAGGAGTACTTGAATGATAGGAAGATGGAAGAGTTCCCCAACACAAGGGGCAAAACAGAAAAATGACTATCCCTTCCCAGTATTTCAGCATCATTGCATGTGTTGTTTTTTTTAACCATGAACAAAGCACAGAGGTAGAAGTCGGGAGAGCTCATGCTTCAGAAGACAGCACTGTTTCTGCAAAACCCAAGCCCCTCCACTTGATCTCTGCCTCCAAGTTCAGGAGCGAGTGAAGCAAGGCTGGTAGTGAATGCTGGCAGATCACGATGGGGCAAGTCACAGACAGTTATAGTCCTCCATCACTTCTTTTTTTTTTTTTTTTTTTTTTTTTTTTGGTTTTTCGAGACAGGGTTTCTCTGTATAGCTTTGCGCCTTTTCCTGGAACTCACTTGGTAGTCCAGGCTGGCCTCGAACTCACAGAGATCTGCCTGCCTCTGCCTCCCAAGTGCTGGGATTAAAGGCGTGCGCCACCACCGCCTGGCCCTCCATCACTTCTTAAAGACACAGAGAAAGGCAAATTTAAGTTCATATGGGAGAGTGTGATGGCTTTAAATTTTAAATCTCCTGATCAAGGAATAAAGAATGATTATGGCCAAGAGTTTTTAAGGAAAGGAGCAAGTGTGTGTGAGTGTGTGTGTGTGTGTGTGTGTGTGTGTGTGTGTGTGTGTGTGTAGTGCATGCCTACATACATGTGCAAAATCATGCACATGCTCTGTTGTTGTTAGTTTAATGTAAACTCTTATTTCTAATAATGTATTTGAAAACAAATTTTATTTAGCATTAGACATGCATATAAATTTGACTAAATTTCCTTAGTTTAAATAAAACTACAAATTTAGTAATCCAAGACTTGAATATGCCAAGCAATATAGCTATTTACAGTACAATAATTGTGAAGCCTATACCTTTTATGTAAAGCTAGTTATCAATTTTTTTTATTTTCCAAAGTTTTCCTTCCCTCCCCTCTTCCCAATTCCCCCCCATCACACACACACACACACACCTCCCCTCTATTCCCCTATTCATTCCTCCTCCACTGTTCCTCTTCAGATACAGGCAGGCCTCTCATGGGTATCAGCCAGCCAAGGTATATCAAGTTGCAGCGAGACCAGGGTCCTTCTCTTCTATTAAGGCTGGATGAGGCAATCTAGTAGGAGGAATAGGTCCCAAAAGCAGACATCAGGGTCAGAGACAGCCCCTGCTCTCACTGTTAGGAGTCTCACAAGAAGATCACATCACACAACTGTAACATACATGCAGAGGAGAGAAACCTCAGAGACCCAGGATAGAACCAAACACAACTGGCAAACAAATGAAGTCAATGGCATGATTCCGAATGATATCCTGCTATTCTCATAGATTGATGCTTAGCCCCACTGTCATCAGAGAGGCTTCACCCAGCAGCTTATAGGAACAGATGTACAGACAGTCAACCATTAGGCAGAGCTCAGGAAATCCTATGGAAGAGAGGGAGGTAGGATTGTAGGAGCCAGAGGGTCAAGGACACCACAAGAAAATTCACAGAACCAACTAGTCTGGGCTTATAGGAGCTCACAGAGACTGAACCAAAAACCAGGGAGCCTGCATGGGACTGACCAGGTATGAAAATTTTAAAATGTGAAGATCTTTGGTTTATCTTTATCCAGATTTTGACACATTGCTTTGCTAGTATTTTGGGAATTCTTATGGTTTTGTTAATCATATCAAACCCAAATAGAAAACAAATCTCATATAAATTAAAGCCACAGACTCTGAGTTCTGGGCTAAAGGGCCTCAAGGTGAGATCTGGGGTGTGATTGTGTTGCTTAGGGTAAATCAGACAGATGACACTGAGAATTGTAAGGTGACTGACTCCCTTTATACATTCTAGGTTTTAGGTTTCAAGGGTTTTCTTTTTTTAACTTTGTACATGAAGGCTGCATCCACATCACTCCTGTCCCTCTGTCTTTCCTCCCAAACCCACTGCTTTCTGAAGAAGACTGGGCATTCTAATCTCTAATCTACTGTCCTGTCACTATGATATATGGTTCTAGTCCACTGACATTTCAAAGTATATGTTTCTTTGTAAATGTTTTGCTTAGTTATTGGAGCTAGCCAGACTTTAATATCTATCAGTAGCAAGCCTGCTTAGGAGATTAATTTATTTCATTGGAAACAAACCTTTTGAGATCACTATCTTGGCCAACAGATTTCCTGAATGTCTGTTTTCAACTTGCTAGCTTATTTCCTATGGCAGCCAATGCTTGTCAGTATCTTCCACTCTCTGTAGCGTTCCTACTTCGCACAAGATTCCTCTCCTGCTTACACAGAAGTATACTGCTTATTTTAAAATGTAACTTATAAATGCAATTAAATGTCACATGCAATGATACATTCTATTATAAAAATCACCTAAGATTATTATCCAAGTACACTTAAGCTTATTATTTACGCTAATTATAACAACTACCCTTTACATACAACATTAACCACTCTTTCATTGGATATTGTGGACTCATGGCCTTTTACATTGATATATTTCAAAATGTCTTGTCAACATTTGGTAGGTAAAAAGAGCCAGCTTGGCTGCACTGAGTCAGCTCCTTGCCACTTCCATCTTTTAAATCATTTTTGTTTCTAGCAACAGTTTAAACCACAATTTTAAGTTTAAGTTTAAAATTCTGATTCTATCGCCAACATAAGGCATGCAACCAATATCCACCCCTGTCCTGAGATCTATGCCCTGTTATGTGGGAAATAAATTTGGAGATCAAACAAAAATTGGTTCCTATGAGTATGCTAAGCAAAGAATGA
The DNA here is from genome assembly GCF_949786415.1 of Peromyscus eremicus. Lineage (NCBI taxonomy): Eukaryota > Metazoa > Chordata > Mammalia > Rodentia > Cricetidae > Peromyscus > Peromyscus eremicus. Next base: position 47,805,124 of record NC_081425.1, on the reverse strand, counting down.
GTGAAGGTCAAAAAGCATAAAAACGCTGCTGGATGTTTTTAACCACATCTGAGCTAGAAAATTATGTATTCAAAACTAGAACTTTCAGCTACTTGTTCAAGTTTACTATATTTTATTCCCCTTTTCTATAATACATTTCACAAACCACTGGGGTTTTCTCCTATACTGACATTAAGATCTCAGTAGTTCAGCAGAGACTTTCAAATGAGAATAAAATTTGAGGATTCTACATTGCTTGTACAGCTAAGGAATATTTATAGATGGTAGGCTGAAAATAGTGTTAGAATAATTTCTTTTAAAAATCAAAAATATATCTCAGAAGTAAAAAGAATCTGGAACTAGGACATGGTTCATGATTTTGAAAAGAAGAATTTCTGTAGTCGTGGAGCATCAACTTGTGTGATCTGGTGTGGAAAACTGGCACATTTACTTTTTTGAAAATCTACAGAGACTAGCTGTTGGGAGAGTCTACTGGTAAGAAAGGCAGCAAATAGTGTTCTTAGACAAGGTGTCTCATAGATCGGTCCTACCTAAAAGAAATCCCTTAGTACACATGTATTGTGAAAATAATTACTACAAAATCATCTGTTTGCTAAAACAAGTTCCAGGGATGACTCACTGCTACATTCAGTATCTATTTTTTTTATTTTTAAATATTTATTTAAATTAAACATGTGCATTTAAATGCATATGTGTTACTGGACTGGATATTGTTATATGTTAATGGAGGTTTTTATCTGAATCTGTCAAATGTTAATGGACTAGACATCATTAATGTAATTTTTGGCTGTATATATTGTATATACTTATTGGATAGTTTTTCTTGTATTAGTTATAAGCCTTTTTTAATTTTAGACAAAAAGAGAGGAAATGTTGTGGTATTGTGTTCCCCAAAATATTATGTACCTTAATAAACTTATCTGGGGTCAGAGAACAGAAAAGCCACTAGATACTTAAGATAGGCAGTGATAGCACACGCTTTTAATCCTAGCATTCCAGAGGCAGAAATTCATGTGTTCAAGGATACAGCCAAGCATGGTGACTCATCATGCCTTTAATCCCAAAAAGCAAGCCTTTAATCCCAGGGAGTGGTGGTAGAAAGTAGAAAGGTATATAAGGCATGAGGACCAGAAACTAGAAGCATTTGGCTGGTTAAGCATTTGGCTGGTTAAGCATTCGGGCTTCTAGCAGCAGTTCAGCTGAGAGCCATTCAGATATGAGGACACAGAAGCTTCCAGTCTGAGGAAACAAGACCAGCTGAGGTTCCGGCGAGGTGAGCTAGCTGTGGCTGGTTCTATCTCTCTGATCTTCCAGTGTTCACCCCAATACCTAGCTCAGGTTTGATTTTTATTAATAAGAACTTTTAAGATTCATGCTACACATATGCCATGGCACATGTAAGGAGGTCGATTATAACTCCTGAAGTTCTCTCTTTCTACCACATGAGCAACAGGAACTGCAATCAGGTCATCACACTGGGAGGCAAGTACCTTCATCCCACTGAGTTATCTACCAGCCTCAACATATATATATATATATATATATATCACAATAATATTTTGCACAGGGAAGATGAAGACAGAGGTAGCTTAACTTTCAAATCTCCTTAATTCTTACCATTAAAAAAAAAAGGCAGACCACTGGAAGAACAAGCTAAAACAAACGATCAGCATCCTCAGCCAAATTCAGTGACAAGTTATCCCCACACACCCCAAAAGGTGGATAAAGCTTCAGTGACTACATCGTCTGTGCCAGGGAAAACAAGGAGCAAGAAGCATGGAGGAGTAGTTCTAAGACTTCAGAAAGAGCCAGCACGAACCCACTGGAGATCTCACAGGGGTGATGTGCTCAAGGGAGCCCACACTGGGTGAGGATTTGCATAGTCACTCTTGGCTGAGGACAGTGCTCTGGAGTAAGTGCTGAGGAGATTGGAGCAATCTGTGTGTTCTTAGGACCCTCAAGAGTGTTCTCTATAGCTTCCTTCCTGGATGAAGCCTGACCCTGAGGGCAAAAATGTCAGGGAAGAAATTCAAGTTGACAGGACAAGGACAACACACATACCAAAAGAAAGAGAATGTCCACATAAATTGGGGATTATTAGGGATGACCATAGAGTGTAGAAATCTTTAAAAAGTAAATCATCAGCCGGGCGGTGGTGGTGCATGCCTTTAATCCCAGCACTCGGGAGGCAGAGCCAGGCGGATCTCTGTGAGTTCGAGGCCAGCCTGGGCTACCAAGTGAGTTCCAGGAAAAGGCACAAAGCTACACAGAGAAACCCTGTCTCAAAAAAAAAAGTAAATCATCACACTTTTAATGCTGTATGAAACAGTAGAAATGGCTTTTAGGTATGAAGTAAAGTCATCTAATCACACCCCCATTAAGAATAACTTCATAAGTTATAAAGTCAACTTCAAATCAAGTTAACGTTTCAAAAAAGGAAAACAAAATAAGCAATCTGCCCCATCACAGGGTCAAGGTCAACATGACCAGAAAACGGTTTTGGAGCATTTGTCAAGTGAGCTGGGGAGCATGGGGAGACAATGAGTTGACAGACTTTAAGACTCCATCAACAACAGTCCCATTAGCTTCAGAGTGGTTTGCACAGCCATAAGATTTAACATTCATTCTGGCATTTGGAGTCTGTCATACAGTTAACAGAATCACTTTCCCTGATTTAGAAAATGGGAGCTTGGAGACCATGCGATTCTTTATGATTGAATTGCTTAAATTGCTAGACAGTGCATGCCAGATCACCATGTTGAAAAAAAGAAAAAAAAATATGAAAACTATTTTGAAATGAGTTTAGCATGTTATAGAGATGATAAGAAAAGGGGCATGAAAGAGCAACCTCTATCAGAATAAGAACCCAGAAATGAGCAGGAAGTAGCACATCTAGGCTGATACTAGAAAGGCTGGTACTGACTCCTTTTCAAAGGAATGTTCTCCTTCCCACACACAACCTGCCACAGGACCCCATGGGACAATCAGTCCCCTAAAGTAAGCTCTGCTGATTGGTGTCATTGATGTCTTAATTGCTTGAGAAAAAGTCATTGTTTTAATCTAATATGGATAAATACAATTTTAAATTAAGGGAACTTCATTATTCTTGAGGCACAGTATTAGAATTCCAGAAATCTGTAATTAAAGACAAGCTTATCTGGGTCATAGAACACTAAGCAAATGTCTGTGTGACCCTGTACGTCCATACCCACTAAGAGCTATCAAATTTTAATATTTACTACTTGATTATCTTCATTTTTCCTGTGTTTAATACAAAGATTGCATAGAGCATTTTAAATTTTCATGCAAAGCATGCAATTCTATAATTTTGTGATTCCAGGGTTCTTTTTTTAAAAGCAGCCAGAAATTGCCGCAAGCACAGAATTCTGAAGCTTGAAAACTACATTCAAGAGGAACAACCAGCTTTATCAGGTGAAGATGTAAGGAATTAGCCTAGTTGTATTTGGTATCAAACCAAGAATGGGGGTAGTGTCAATCAAAATAAGTCTGTCCTAGGAGTAAGTCCACTAACAAGTCCAATGACAGTTGGGGGTTTGGGATTTTTAATTTGGAGTTTGTTTGGGGATTTTTATCATTTTAAGAGTTGAATTTTACTAAATAATCAAATCTGCAGTTTCTTTTCTAATTCAGGGTCATCTTTCCCAAGGATATAAGTGATAGGTGTTTGAAACAATGAGGAATCCAAGATGATTGTGGTCATACCTTCTGAAGTACACCACAACTGGCTGTTTTTGTTTTCGTCATTTTTTAAGAATACTAATGGACCACGGGCTTGTTCATAAGACACTACTACATTGCAAGAATTACAGACAAAAAGTCAACAAAACTCACAAGGCTTGGATGAAATTTAGTAATGGGTGAAATGTAAAACCAGGTCCTCCCTCCCACGCCTGCCGGTTCTGTCATTCTAGTCTCTCTAGATTTGCAGCAGCCTGCCTGCAGGAGCCCCTCCTCCCAAGCCTCCTCTATTCCCTGGGCATTCTACCTCTTGGTGCAGATACCAGTCTCCACCCTCCATCTCAGCCTTCCCTCCTAGTCCATCTGCACTCCTTTCTATCAGCCACTTACACTCAGAACCATTTCTACCAGGGACCCTCAGTGGCCACACTGGGCTGAGACACAGGTAGGTAATTTTTACTATCCTTCCTGTCCTCCATTCCCTGGTGACTCTCTCTTTTAGTACAGACCCTGGTCCCCCTACCTCTTTCCTTCTGCCCTTCTCAGCCTTTCCTCCTAGCCCATCTCCATTTCTTTATGGAGCCTATTGACCTGCAGAAGCAATCTCTACCAGGGATTCCACAGCCACCACACTTGACTAGGATACAGAGTGGTCAACATCAACCAAAAAACAGAATATTCACTCAACAAAACTAAGATCAGTTATATACACCAAGAAATACCATAACATCAAATACCAAGATGCCAGCACAAAACACGATGTGAACAGCCAAGACAATATACCTCCTCCAGAAGACAGTAACTCTATTACAATGGGCTCTGGTAACTGCAATATAGCTGAAGCACAGACAAGAACTTAAAATAACAATTGTGGATATGTTCAAGAACCTTAAAGAGGATAAAAATAAATGCCTTGATGAAAAAAGTAAAAACACAACAATTGCAATAAGGAATAATTTTTTTTCTTTTTTTTTCTTTTCTTTTTAATTAAAAAAATTATTCATTTTACATACCAACCACAGATCCCCCTCTCATTCTTCCCCCTCAAAACCTCCCTCCTCTGACCTACCTCCCACACCCTCCTCCCAAAAGGTAAGGACTCCCAATGGGAGTCAGCAAAGCCTGGTAGATTCAGTTGAGGCAGGTTCAAGCCCCTACCCCTGTATCAAGGCTCAGCAAGGTATCCCACAAGGGAATGGGCTCCAGAAAGCCAGATTATGCAGAGGGCCTAGTCTGATCCCATGCAGGTTCCATAGCTGTTGGTCTAAAGTTCATGAATTCCTATGAGCTTGGTTCAGTTGTCTCTGTAGATTTCCCCATCATGATCTTGACCCAACTCTTGTTCATATAATGTCTCTTCCCTCTCTTTGACTGGACTCCTGGAGCTTGGCCTGGTGCTTGGCTTTGGATCTCTGCATCTGCTTCCATCAGTTACATAAGACTCTATGATGACAGTTAGGGTATTCATCAACCTAATTACCAGGGTAGACCAGTTCAGGCACCCTCTCCACTATTGCTACTAGTCTTAGCTGGGGTCATCCTTGTAGATTCCTGGGAATTTCCCTAGTACCAGCTTATGGTGATATTTTATTTGTGCTGAAATGTGATTTTATTTGTATGTTAATAAATAAAGTCACCTGGGGATCAAAGCTAAAAGCAAGCCATTTAGCAGAAGTCTGGCGGTGATGGCACACACCCTTAATCTGATCACATGGCAGGCAGACTCTCTGTGTAGTCAAGGACACAACCAGGTGACCCTAACCTTTAATCCCAGTACGAACCATAGAGACCTGGAGGTCTGTGTAGACAGGCAGTGACAAGGAAATCATGTGGTTGGGTTTAGAGCCAATGAGAAGGTAGAACAGAAAGGCAATAAAAAGACAGGTCACACAGGAGAAGCTCTCTCTCTCAGGGCAAGGATGTCAGCGACTGGTAAGCTAAAGGCTATTCGCTAGTGCTCTGATCTCTTGGGCTTTTAACTCTGCATTTGGCTCTGTGTTTCTTATTTAATAAGACGGTTTAAAATTTCGTCTACACCCTAACCCCACAATGGCTCCCTCTATCAAGATATCTCTTGCTTTGCTCACCCACTCCATCCCTCCCCCAGCTCCACCATCCTGTTCCCTCACATTCTCATGCCCCCTCCCCTCCCCTCGATTGTCCTCCCTCATCCTCAGTTTACTCATGGGGATCGTATCTGTTTCCCCTTCCCAAGGCGATCCATTTGGTTTCAATACATAAAAGTAAAGAGAATAACTAATGAAAACCCAACTGATATAAAAACAGAAATGGAAAACTTAGGACATAAAAAATATATTAAAAAATCAGAGAATTGTCTCACCAACATACTACCAGACTTGAATGGGAGAATTTCAAGTCTTGAAGACAAGGTAAAAGAAATAGATTTCTCAGTCAAAGAAAATATTAATTCTAAAAAAATCCTGACACAAAACATCCAGGATATAATTGAATAAAAGTGAAACACGACATACTGAAACTTTTGGAACAAAATGGAGACAGTTCTAAGAGGCAGGTTCTCAGAACTAAGTACCTATAACAAAAAACTGGAGTAATCTCATATTAGTAACTTAACAACACACCTGAAAGCTCTAAAACAACAGGAAGAAATAACACCCACAAGGAATCAATGGCAAGAAATAAGCAAACTTGGGGCTGAAATCAATAAAATAGAAACAAAAAAATACAAAGTACCAATGAAATGAAGAGTTGATTCTTTCAGAAAACCAATAAGGATTGAGAAATCCTTAGCCAAAGTAACAAAAAAAGAGAAAAGGCCCAAATTAATAGCATTACAGATGAAAGGGATAAATTACAAAAGAATCTAAAGAAATTCAGAGGATTATAAGGACACATTTTAAAAAATCTGTGTCCCACCAAACTGGAAAACCTAAAAGAAATGAGTAGAGCTCTAAATACATGTGATTTACAAAAGTTAAATCAAGATTGGATAAACAACTTAAACAGACCAATAACCCCTAGTGAGATAGGTCAGATAAACAGTTTAAACAGACACATAGCTCCCATGAAATAGGAGCAGTAATTAAAATTCTGCCAACCAAAAGTACCCAGGGCCACATGGATTCAACTTGGAATTCTAGACTCCAGACCTTCAAGAAGAATTAACTCTAATTCTTCTTAAATTATTCTACAAAAGAAAAACTGAAGGAACATTTTCTAATCATTTTACAAAGTCATTATTACCTTACTACCCAAACAACCAAAGATTCAACAGCAATAAAACTATAGACCAATTTTCCTTATGAACATAGATGCAAAATTTTTTATTAAAATACTTGCCAAGCGAAATCAAGAACACATTAAAAAAAGATTACCCACAATGATCAAGTAGCTTCATCCCAGAGATGCAGGGATGGTTCAACATGCAGAAATCAATAAACATAATCCATAACATAAACAGGCTGAAGGACAAAAATCATGTGATCATCTCCTTGGATGCAGGAAAGGTCTTTGACAAAATCCAGTGCATCTTTATGATAAAAGTCCTGGAGGGACTGGTGATACAAGAGAAAGACCTAAACATAACAAAAATAATATACAGCAAGCTCACAGCCAACATCAACCTAAATGGAGAGAAACTCAAAGCATTTCTACTAAAATCTGGAACAAGCCAAGGATGTGCACTCTCTATATATACTCAATGTAGTAATAGTAGTCTTACTTTGAGCAAGGAGACAACTGAAAGAGATCAAGAGGATACAAATGGGAAAGGAAGAAATCCAAGTATCCTTATTTGCAGATGATAAGATTTCATACACAAATGATCCTAACACCTAGGAACTTCTTCAGCTAATAAAACCTTTAAACAAAATAGCAGAAGACAACATTAACATGCAAAATCAGTAGTCTTCCTACATACAAATGGCAAACATATTGAGAAAGAAATCAAGGCAACAATAACTTTCAGAATAGCATATATGTATGTGTGTATATAGATATATATAAGTGAAATCATATATATGATTGGGTATAGATACATACATATATATATATATATATATATATATATATATATATATGTGTGTGTGTGTGTGTGTGTGTGTGTGTATATACTGGAGTAACTCTAAACAGGCAAGTAAAAGACTTGTATAATAAAAACTTTAAGACACTGAAGAAAGAATTGAAGATAACGCTAGAAAATGGAAAGATCTCTTATGTTCATGGATCAATAGGGTTAATATAATAAAAATGCCCCCTCTGCTAAAAGCTTATCCAGTACATACCCCATCAAAATTCCAACACAATTTTTCTTCACAGAAACAGAAAAAAACAATATTCAACTTCACATGGAAACACTAAACACTCAGGATAGCTAAAATGATCTTAAATAGTAAAAGAACTTCTGGAAGTATCACTATTCCTGATCTCAAAATGTACACAGAGTTATAATAATAAAAAATACAGCATGGTATTAGCATAAAAACAGACACACTGATCAATGGAATAAAACTGAATACTCAGACATAAGTCCACACACCTATGGATACCTGATTTTGGACAAAGAAGTCAAAAATACATACTGTAGAAAAGAAAGCATCTTCAACAAATGGTGCAGGTCATACTGGATGGTTACATGTAGAGGAAAACAAATAGATCCATATTTACCACCCCACAGAAACTCACTTCCAGATGGGTCAAGGACCTCAACATAAGACTAGATACTCTGAATCTGATATGAGAAAGTGAGGAATAGACTTGAATTCATTGATCCAGAAAATGATTCCTGAACAGGACACTAAAAGCAAAGGCATGAAGATCAACAATTAGTAAACGGAACTTCATGATGCTGAAAATTCTCTGTATTGCAAAGGTCATCATCATTTGGATAAAGCAGCAGACTATAAACTGAACAGGTCTTTACCAATATACACATCCAATAAAGGGTTAATATCTAAAATATATAAAGAACCAAAAAAAAGCTGTACTTCCAGAAAACCAACAACCCAATTTAAAATTATGGTACAAACTTAAGCAGAAAGTTCTCAAAAGAAAACATTCAAGTGGTTGAGAAATGCTTAAAGAAATCTTCAACATCCCTAATCATCAGGGAAATGCACATCAAAACTACTTTGGGATTTCATTTTATACCAGTCAGAGTGTCCAAGACCAATAAAATAAATGATAGTTTATGCTGAAAATGATATAGGGTAGGGGGAACACTCATTCATTGCTTGTAGAAATGTAAACTTATATAGCCACTATGAAAATCAGTGTGGTGGTTCTTCATGAACCTTGGACTCACTATATCCAGCTATACCTCTCTTGGGCATAGTCTCAAAGGACTCTATACCCTGATATGGAGGCACTTGCTCACCCATATTCATTGTTGCTCTATTCATAATAGCCAGAAATTGGAAACAGCCTAGTTGTTTCCTAATGAATGGATGCAATAGAATATTAGTCAGCTGTTAGGAAAAAATGAAATTTGCAGGTAAATTGCTGGATCTAGGAAAAAAACATCCTGAGAGAGGTAACTCTAAATCAAAAAGACAAATATTATGCTTTCTCTTATATATTTATGTCAGCTTTTAAGTTTTCAAACTATGTGCTACAATCTGAATAACCATGGAGGTTAGGTCTCTAGAAAGGGACCAGAGGGGAGGAGAGAGAGAATCTCCCAAAAAGGTAGGGGGTGGGGAATAGAATATAGTGTTATGGAGGGAAAGGGAAAACTAGAATAGGAGGATTAAATAGGAGGGGGATGGGAGAAAAGGGTAAGAACGTGAATATGGGGAGAGACAGCTAACACTAAAAGTCAGCATGTGTGTGTGTGTGTGTGTGTGTGTGTGTGTGTGTGTGTGTGTGTGTGTGTGTGTAAATGGAGTCACCAAATAATAGGGGAGACAATGCCCCAACTAGACTTTTTATACTGCCAAGTAAAACTTCCAGTGCCAGGAATGGGTGCATCCTGTTGAGTCACTGGTCAAAAGGGTGCCAAGAAAGTCTCCAAACATCCCAGGCTATTGCCAATCCTATTTCCAAGGCTATTGGTTGCTCTTCATGACTTGGTGGTAAACCTTATGATAAAGACAACACTATCACTATCACCCAGATGTAGATCCTAAGATGTACAGCCTGCAAGATTTACTGGTGTAATAATGGCAAAAATGTTATGAGAGTACCCAAACACTTTTTTATTGAATTTAAGGCCCGCCTCCATGAGATGTAATTCATACCTAACACTGCTAAAAATAGCCAAGAACCTTGCAGCATGAATCTTAAAAGTTCTTATTAATAAAATCAAACCTGAAGCCAGGTATTGGGGTAAATGCTGGAAGATCAGAGAAGCAGAACAAGCCACAGCTTCCTCTCTTCGCCAGTTCCTCAACTGATCCTGTTTTCTCAGACTGGATGCCTCTCAGCTAAACTGTGCTGCTCAAAAGCCTAAAAGCTTAACCAGGCTCTAGTTCCTAGTTTTCACGCCTTATATACCTTTCTGCTTTCTGCCATTACCTCCTGGGATTAAAGGTGTGAGTTACCACACCTGGCTGTTTCCAGTATGACTTTGAACTCACAGAGATCAGGATGGATCTCTGCCTCCAGAAGGCTAGGATTAAAGGTGTCTAGTCTATGTTTAGTGGCTGTTCTGTTCTCTGACCCCAGATAAATTTATTAGGGTGCACAATATATTGGGGAACACAATATCACCACAGAACCTGAGACTAGATAGGTCTTGGTCTTAGGGGGAAACCTAGTAGTATTACTATACTAAAAGAATATAGCAATAAAATAATTCCTAATAATATATAGCTATACCCGTAGATCAGTGCTTCATTCAATCCACTTAGAGAAGCTTCTAGCAGCTAGTAGATATAAAGTAACATAGAGACCCACAACCAGACAATGCACAGAGCATGAAAGATAGTAAAGCATTCAGTCCTAAATGGAATGTCTTTATCAAACCCCTCCCTTAAGTGATCAGGGGTCTATGCAAGCAGGAGATAGAGATTATAAGAGCCAGAGGTCATAGATCATTTCAAGGAAATAGTGCCTGCCAGAAACAACAGGACTGATTCATTTATGAATTCACAGAAACTGTGTAAACACACTCAAGACCTGCACATGTTCAAGCCAGATGGAGAGTTCAGTGCTCAGAGAGGGAAATGAACACTGGCTCTCCCTGCAAGAAGCTACCTGCAATTGTAGCCTGCTGGCAAAAGGAAGATGGGTTTTCTCTGACTCTCACTGAGTGTATCAGCCACACTTGAGGGCTGGTTCTATGCCTAGGAGTAGTTGTCCAATGCAAAAACGAGCTCAGTGGGGTTTCATTGCTCTTTTCTTTGGTTTGCTTGTTTGGGCTTTTTTTTTTTTTTTTTTGTTATTGGTCTTTTGCTTGTTTGTTCTGATTTTCATTTTGTGTTTCTGAGTTATTCATTGTGTATGTTTCTTGTTGGGGGGGTGTTTCCTTTTTTGCTTCTTGGTTTTTTGGAAGATGTTTTTGTTTTGTTTTTGAGAGCGAGAAAGGAAACATAAATTTGGGTGGGTAGGGAGGTAGGAAGGATCTGAGAGGAGCTGGGGAGGGGAAAATAATCAAAATATATTATGTGAAACTTTTTTTCAATAAAAACAAGAATGGTCCTGAAAAAAAGCTCATTCCTGAAATGGGCAGTGCTTTGTAATATCTCAAAAATTAAACTCTATCTTAGTGACATTCTGCACATTTTAAAGTAGACTGTACACCATGACTGTCCAGCACAACGCACAACACACACACACACACACACACACACACACACACACACACACAAAATGTTTCTAACTGTTGGCCATCAGGACTTCACAACGTACCCCAAGAGGGACTGTTAACTCTGGCCTAGCTCAGGGCATCAGGTACCTCTGTCATGACTTTCAAAGGCCCCACCTCTCTCCTGCTCTGTCTCTTTCAGAAGGATTATTTAAACCATTCATGAAGGGAAATACATCACAAAATGCAGGACATTGAGTCGCTGTACATTACAAATCTCTTTGACTCTACAATGTGATCTCCCTCTTGCAAGTTCATAACAGCTTCTGTCACTTTTCAATTTAAAGATTCTTAGTTCTCATCAGTTCTTCATCTGTTCATTCTTATTTCGGTGTCTCTTCTAGTTTGCTGGGTGATAGGTGGTAAAAGCTAGAGCTGTCTCTAGCATTGCTCTATTTTTAAAAACCAATATATTTTACAAAATGAATGAAAAAATGAATAATTGGCATAAATGTGGAAAACTGAGCCCAAAAAATCATTATTGGCTCATTCTGGGATCCTCAACTCTTCTTACAATGTCAAATCATAATTATTCCCTTCCTTTTAACACTTATAATAATTGAACAGTCAGAGCTCTGCGAGACTATCAGGGGCCTGTGTCTTGATCAGAGATAGTCAACTCCCTTGAGCACAGGTGTAGCTCCTGTCCCCTCAGTAAGCATTTCTCTTCTGACTGCCGCTAACTGAGTATTTAAAATTCACACTGAAACTCTGACACCAGCTCCTGGAGTTTGCAAGTACACAGGATAAGGGTTCTGCCACTCAAGAATTCTATCACTTCAAACATCACTTGCAAAGGGTGGCCAGTCTACTCAAAAGTTGCTTAGCAAGCTACAAAAGTGACATCTTCCCATCCCTGAGGAGAGCAGTAGTCCACAGGACTAAGGTAGTTGACGCGCTTATGTACTAGGCTTCTGCTTTTGGGCCTCCAACCAGCTCCCAAATCACAACATGGAGACTTAATAGTTATGAATGCTAGGCCTGAGCCTAGACTCATTTCTTGCTAGTTCTTATAACTTAACCTGTTTCTCTTTATCTGTGTTTTGCTTCAGGGCTTTTTACCTTTCTTTCATCCCGTATATCTCACTGTCCTGCTCTCTCCAGGTCTGGCTGGCAGCTGCCTGGCTTCTGGCCCCAGACATGTCCCTCTCTTTCTCCCCTGTTCTTTTCTCTCCCTCTTCTTCTCTCTTTCTCTCCTATCTATTCTCTCTCCTGCCAGCTCTGCCTATCCCTCTCCTGCATACCTATTGGCCATTCAGCTCTTTATTAAATCAATAAGGTGCCTTAGGCAGGCAAGGTGAAACAGATGCAACACATCATTACACAGTTACAGTAATATTCCATAGTATAAACAAATGTAACACATCTTTACCTAGTTAAAATAATATTCCACAACACACTTAATAATACTATCTTATTAAAAAGGACAAGTTATGAAAAACTTAGAGTTATGCCTCAGGCAGGGTGTGGAAGAAGACACAACTTCCCAAGTATTGCCACTATAACTTCAGCATGTTAACCTCCTTGGAAGCTTCCCCAACCTGTGCTTTGGTCCCAAGGTATATGGAGGTATCACGACATAGACATGATTACTTACAATCGCTGATCATTGTTGACTGAACTCAATAACCATCTCCACTGACCTTCCTGGAGGTTGGAGTGTGGAACTTTGTGCTCCAAGCTTCTAATCAAGGTCTTTCGGAAGCTATCTAAAGCTCTATCAGAAATCACACCATTAACATAAACTTGGTACATATTAAAGATTCATATTGTGAATAATAAAAGATACTTCTACGACAAAAGTCATTTTCTAAGGCAATTTCAACAATTTAGAAGTGAGTGGTTAACCAATAACTTTTCTTAGCAAAATAACATAAATTCTATTTTTTCAACTTCCACTTTTTTTTATATCCATATAAAGTCTTATCCCTTATGTGGGTCAAAGTCCATGTCAACTCACAATATATTGCAATTTTGTGCTCTAAAGCACCAACATGGCCCTAACATCATACATATCTCCTTAATATTGCTCATTAGAGCCCTAATATACACCACCCTTGATCTCAGTGTGAAACTTTTTAGTAAAATTTTCTCTGGAAGATCCTTGAAGAAACTATACATCATATTCCACATCTCTCCCATCATTCCAGAAAATTATATAAACCAGATTTATAAAATTTGACTATCTGCTGACTTACAAAATCATTTTCCCTGTCTATGGGGACCCTTCTCCTTAGCATACCCAGAGAGCTGCCCATGCACTTAACATAACATGTTTTTTTAGATAGGTAAAACATATAGCTACTATATGCTAGGCATTATACCCAATGTGTTTATTAATGAACACATACAACTATGTAAGAGTGATATATAGGGACAGCCACAACTGAGAGAGCATAAATGAAATGAGTCTCCAATACAAGTCTAGTCCAGAAAGCACCCTCAAACAGAGAAATCTCTGCTCAAGACAGAAGCCAAACTCAGCTTTTAGCTAACACTCTTTCATCTTCCCTAAAAAAAAAAAAAAATGTAGGGTCTCACCACCTCCTGTGATGTAACCTGGCAGTATATTTATTCTTTTAACTACCTGCTGTACCCATAAAGAAAAGCCCTGCATTTGGTCACCGACTAAGCAGTGGCCTGACAAGGTCCATGCCTGAAAGCCATGTGAGGGAAGACGCACTTCCTTAAAAAGACCTAGGTGGGCCTATTAGGAGACAGATTTGGAGAAAGTGTGCCATAATCACATATTCACATTCCTAATAAAAGGTATGAAAATAGCAGTAATCAAATGTGTTCATTACACCAGATAAGAGAGAGAATCCAAAATTCCATCAAACTGCAGCCCTTTGACATCCAGACTTGTTGAGGCCATACATACGCCATCCAACTTTGATCCAAAGAAGCATTGCCAATCTCAGAGTCTATTTTATGAGGCAGACCTCTTTAAACTTTAGCCAAAACAAAAGCTAACCAAGAAACCTAAATCCCTTTCCCACTTTACAAGATGCAGCCTTCCAAGCTTACAAAATTATAAGGAGGCCTAAAAGACAAAGAAAGAAGGCAGGAAAAGAAAGGGGTTGTGAAAAGCAATAGACCAGATAGCTGGCAGCTGCCACAACTGGTTCCATTTCCATGCTGGAGCATCCTCAGGTGCCTCTCTCCATGACACCCTAAAGTTCCATATCCTAGATGAGGAGACCAAGGTCACATAAGGCACTCTCTCCCAAACCATAGAGACCCCATGTACACTCCATCTGTAACTGACCAAGACGTTGCCATGACTGTCAAACTCCAGCACCCACCATCTGGCATGTGCAGACTCTGAAGACAAAAGAGACACTAGAAGCAAACTGTCCCTCACTTTCTCAAATGGGAGAGTCAACCCCAAAAGTCTCAGGGACAGTCTATCCATGAGGCTCAACAGTTACCTGTGACTCTATGCCTGGATGATGAATGATCCCATGAAGGAGGGAAACCTTGCCCATCTACAGGGGCAGGCTGGGAAGTTGTTCAGGTCTTGTATTTCCAGTCCCTAAGGAGGAACCCTGGTTAACTTGGGATATTTGAGAACTAGAATTCATTTTTAATCATTACAGAGGTCACTAATTCTGCCTTAAGCAGCTTCCTTTTAGTTCTTGATTCTCCTTGTTGGGTGTTGGGGTCGACAGGCAATTCTAGCAAAGTTACTCCAAAACCCCATCTAGTACATGCTTTAGAAAAACGTATCTATACCTTTATTCCTAGTATTACCTAGATGTCTGACTCCACTTCCAGGGAAAGTACTTTGCCAGAACTCAGTTTTAACATTACTGTTCAAACTACAGGCTCAACATTCCTATCAGCACTCCTTGATCCCCACATCCAGGTATCCTCTAGGATAACCCTTCTATTGCTCAACAAGTTTCCCCTGAAATTCATGATCTCGCTCCCTGTACGATCAATGTCTGCAATCCCTGTAAAAATTTTCTCAAAAATATCAACATCATTCTCAGGTACTCCAAATATTTTAAGAGCTTCACTCACCCCTTGAGTTCTTTGCAAAATAAAAGCTGGGTTGTTATCTAACTGCAGAGAGAAAGGGGACCAAAGCAAGCTATTATTTATGAAGGGTCATTGTGCCCTCTGAGGCCTTTTTAGTCTAACTAGGAAAAGTGCAAAGATAATATATGAAAACATATGAGTGAAATCTACCAGTCCCTTACTGGCAAGGCTCCTCATCTTAGAATGGACCAAAAGAGTGGAGGAGGTTGGTATACCACTTCTGCATTTACATGAAAGACTGTTGATCAGGATCAATAAGTTCATGGCCTAATTTTGGAAAGTCCTTTGTCTATAAAGTCTGGACCAAATCTGAAGGACTTAACATTCTCCATGGCATCCACAATCATCAGGAAGGGTAAAGAAAGCCAGTCAGATGTTAACGAAGGCCCTTACTAAATTAATTCAGAAAACACAACAGACCTGACCAATGCTTTTCTCAAGGGCACTCTTGAGGTCTTATGTTACTCCCAAGCCCGAGGCACACCTCAGCACATCTGCAGTTCTATACTGAAAGCCATTATTTCAGGTAGCCCTTTGACTAGACTCTGCCCAGTCTGTTACATGTCTAGGACTAGCCATCAAAATTGTCAATGGTTATCAAATTCATTATAGCCTTAAAATAGACCCCTCTTCACTCAAACAAGATACCTTACCCCCTTGCCCTAAAAACTGAGTCTGTCAGAGAGTTCTCCCTCAGGATAAGAAGCCCATGGAACTGGTCAGGCCTCACCAAGTTTTCCTAGCAACTCATACTACAGTTAAGCCTCAATGACTTTTCTCCCTGGACTTACCCCTACCATGTTAACTCAGTCCTCTGCCAGGCCAAGCTTCACCAGTCCACAACACTGTCTTAGTCAGTGTTCTATTGCTGTGAAGAGACACCATGACCTCAGCAACTCTTATAAAGGAAAACAATTAATTGGGACTGGCTTACAGTTTCAGAGGTTTAGTCCATTGTCAGTATAGTGGAAAGCATGGTGGCAGGCAAACATGGTGCTGGAGAAGCTCAGAGTTCTACATCCAGATCCACAAGCAGCAGAGAGAGAGAGAGAAAGAGAGCCACTAGGCCTGGCTTGGGCTTTTGAAACCTCAAAGCTCATCCCTAAAGATGTACTTTCTCCAACAAGGCCACACCTCCTAATCCTTTCAGATAGTGCCATCCCTAAGCATTTAAATACATGAACCTATGGCAGCCATTCTTATTCCAGGCACTACCTACAGTTGTGAGCCTGTGAGTGTTCTGTGCTTATGGCTCAAGAAGATTCCCTCATCTCCAAGATTCAGACACACAGACCCAACTTTATTTAAGTTCTCTCCTATGAGCTTAATAGTCTCGTGATTCTTCCCTGTTAGTTCCCACCTAACATTTGAGACCACCAGCTCCAAACTTGAAGAATTTAGCTTGGACCCATTTCTTCAGGGTGATACATGGATGCTCCACTGAGTGCTTGTAGAGACAAAATGATAAATTATCTGTGACAGAAGTAAGCTACTCATTTACAATAAATTTTGCTTTTCAATTCCTTCTCTCTTGTATTTCCTTCTTTTTCTTCCTTCTTCCTTCTTACTACTAGTTCCTGCAAAGAGAAGATCATGGGGAGACACTATTTTTTCAGTGATAGCTGTAGAAAACAGTTGAAGAATATCCATTGGAGATATGAATAAGAACTCCAGGAAACAGCCTCTTTCAGCTCCCAACATAGATGAAATCTTAGGAGGTCACATATCCTTCAGAGCTTTGCACAAGAGTAACCACACTTCATGGTACAGTAGAAGTTACCAATTCCTTTTGAAATCAAAACAATACATATCCAATTCTTCTTGCAATTTCCGAGAGAAAAAAATTGTCTTTTTGTGTTTTCATGAAGCAAAGGAATAAAATTACTAGAATACATCTAGGCCTTGAGTGGTCCCCCAGGTCAATTCACCATTCATGTCTGTTTCTACATTTGTAGAGTCTTTGATAAGACAGACTCCTCATTGATTTGTGAGGCCAGGAGACAATGTGAAAGAGAATCTTCTGTTTACCCTGGACTAATAGCAGCAACCTTTCCTGTGATAAATAGCAAATATTCTGCTCCTGTGTCCACATGAGTCGGTTAGAAATGTCAGCCTTCCATTATTAATGCATTCACCTTATCCATCATCTTCTTGGCTGACACCTTAATAGAAAGCAACACTTTCAAGTATGTTTATGCATGCAGGCTGGATAATGAGCTGGACAGCTTTCCCTCCCTAGTCCTGTCAAAAACTCCAAACTGACAGAGACATGGGTGACCAAGTTTGTCAAAGAAGTATTGCCGCATAAGAACAAAGCAAAACTCTAATCAGCAGAAAAAGTGCAAAGCTACAACAGCCTCCGATTTAGAAAGCAAACCCCTGAGGCTTAAATGTTGAGTAGTGTGTAATCGGATGGAGCACCACCGTGCTTGGCTGAAACACAGTAAAGTAACTGGTAATAACCCTCCGGTGTTCTCACCCTTGCTACACTTCCATAGCAAGGAAAAACGTGCAGTCCTTGTCAATGCCCTGCTGTCTTTCCACAACCCTGCTCCTTCCCTCAACAGGCATGGCACTCAACGGTCTTGCAAACTATTCTCCACAGGCCAGCCACCTGGTTTCCAAAACAAATACTCATTTGTTTATATACTGCTAACACCTGCTTTCAAACTAATACAGCAGAGTTGAGTAATTTCATCAAAAACCATATAACCCACAATTCTAAAATATTTACTATCTAGCTCTTCATGGAGGAAAAAACTGCCAGCCTGTGATTTATATTTTAAGCCCAAGTTTCTAATTGTAGGCAAGATGTAGTAAACATATTTCCTGCTGTCTTGATCACTAAATTTACTTAGAAAACATGGACAGGATGTATGTGGAAACTATTGAAGGAATCTGAAAAAACAAATAATGGCAGATGAATAATGATAAAAAATACAGTCTCTCTCTCTCTCTCTCTCTCTCTCTCTCTCTCTCTCTCTCTCTCTCTCGTTCTTTCTTCCTTTGTGACCCTGCCTAGCCTCATCCCCCTGGATTATATGTACAGTATGCCTAGAAGTGCCAGGGCCTATTTTACTGTTTTCTTCCCTCTATTAGAACTCTGATCATTTAACCATACATATGGTTACTGCTGCAGAAGGCCAAGCAGAGCAGTATGCCAAAGCCTCATGGTTCTGCTCAAAGAGTAAAAGGGAGATAGAGGGATCTAAAGGAAGCTGTGAGGCACTAAAGAGTTTGAAGAGATAGACTTGTAAAAGCAACCCCCACAATGTTATTAATTTTTGGATTTACCTGTGAGCCAAGCACGTGGACAAGGTTTTAATCAGTACTTATCAGTACTTAAAAGATTTTTGGGACTAAACTACTCTTTCTTATGCATGAAAATCAATTCAAAATTATTCAAGATTTAAATCCATTGAAGATTTAAGATACAGAAGTCTCTAATTCCTCCAAGTAAACATACAACGGAAGTCCCATGATATTGGCCTTGGTGATGACTGTGCCATCAAAAACTATATGTATCAAACTAAAAAGTGTCTTATAAAACCAAAGGAAAAATCAATAGACTAAAAAGCAATATAACAAATGAGAAAAGCACTTATAAACTACACATTTCATAGAAGGTTGATAGTCAAAATATTAAAGGAATTCCTATAACCCAAAAGCAAAAAGATTAATAACTCGATTTTAAAATGGGTCAAAAACTGAACAGGCTCTGCTCTAAAGAAGTCATTCAAAAGACCCAAGGGTATGTACATTGAGAAAATGTGAATTAAGATCACAATGAGGTCAAGAGTATGGACCAGATCTTTCACAAAATCATAGGAGAAAACTTCACCAAACTAAGGAAAGACATGACCATACAGATATATATTGGTGAAATTATTAAGGCCACTCCACATAGTTAAAAGGAGATTTATTTCCAGATCAAAGCTGGAATGGCTACCCACTACAGATATAAGAAATGTATAGAATCCCAACAAGGCAAAACAAAACAAACAAACAAAGAAAAATAAATATCATAGTTAAAAATACTAAATACACCAAACAAAAAACAAACTACTGAAAGATGAAATAGGAAAAAAAATACAAGTTACATATAAAATTAAACACATCAAGCCAGGTAGTGGTGGCGCACTCCTTTAATCCCAGCACTCAGGAGGCAGAGTCAGGTGGATCTCTATGAGTTCCAGGCCAGCCTGTTCTACAGAGCAAGATCCAGGACAGGCACCAAAACTACACAGAGAAACCCTGTCTTGAAAAAAAACTCACATTATTATAACACCTGATTTGTCAATGAAAATTCTGAAATCCAGAAGAACCTGGAGCAATATACTCCAAGTTCTAAAAGACTACAATTGCCAACTTCGACTACTATACCAATCAAAACTATCTGCTATAATTGAAGGAGAAAGAATTCTTTATTTTGTGTGATCCAAACAGCCTAAAGAAATTCATTTCAAAGGTAGAAAGAAAATAAGAGTTTATGGAGCCATAATTTAATAAAAAACAAACCATGACTAATAACACAAACCAGCAAAAAACATCAAAATGACTACAATCCACCATGTCAGAGGAGCAGCAGATGTCAGTTGACTTCAGGGTATCAGTCCACCAGGATGCAAATCCCTGATGGATGAATCTTGGATAGGCAAGCCTGAGACCACAGATTCCAAATGTCTTTTGCTTCTGCTGTGCCTTCACATGTTTGCTGCTGCCATCTTTCTGTGGTATAGTGTGAATGGGTGTGGGGAGATCCCCACTGCCTGTAATGTATTGTGTTTATCTCATGGATAACATCCTGTTCTACTGTACATTTTTACCTGTGGATTGTTATGAAGATGATTTCTTCCTAAGCTGTACTGTCTAATTGATAATAATAATGTTAGTTTAAATAGAGTTTTAATGATTAAAAAAATAAAACAAGGAAGTGTCACACAGCTAGAACTAGTGAGTTTCTATTGAGGAGCTACATAGACTGTTGCTTAGGTTAATGATGAAGAAAAGTGATTGAGTCCCAGTAGCCCAGCTAGTTTAAATTTTTTAAATCTTAACATTGAGAGATGTGCTCATTGGTTTCAGAGTGCATCATAGCTAAAACAAAGCTTTGAAAATAACTTAAAATTAGACTAAGTTGTTTTTGCCAGATAGCTTTGAGGTGAAAAACCCCCAAAAATCTAGTTTTAGGAAGGCAAATAGTTGAGTGAGGAAATTGTTAAGGTCAGGGAACAAGGACAAAACAGCCCAATTATCATTAGCTGCTGTGCCTTTCTTGCTAGGATTGGTTGATGACCAAAGGTGATGATTAATACCCATTTTTACCCTCAATCTCCTGATATAAAAATCTATTGACGAGTGGGTATGTACCCTAAAGAATTAAAGTAGAACTGACTGATTCTTTTTCATATACAAAAGTTTAGATTTGTGATTCCTTTAAGATTCCTTATAAGATTACCTTTCAAGATAAGTAATAAAGTAATTGGTCCTTTCTTTGTAACCGTGAAATGTAGCCTGCCAGTAAAAGAATATCTTGCTTGCTTACACTCTGTTAATCTACAATGGTTGATTGGGTATGATGTACATGGGTTCTAGTGATAATTTGTTTTTCACTTGTAATATTTAAAATGTTTACTCATGTAGGGGATATGGAAAATATACTGTTTTTTAACTTGTATTCATTGTAATTTTTCACTTGAAAAACAGAATGTAACCACATTGTAATTTTTATATTGCCTGGACAATTTTGCTGGAGTACATAAGCTGTAAGGGAAAGAATAAGATAGAGTTAAAATGAGTTAGAAGGAAATCATCAAGAATGAGAGAGTTAGAAGGAAAGCATGAGGAATGAGAAAAGGAAATCACCAGGAAAATAAAGAATAGAAAATACCAAATAAGAATAAAGAAAAGGTCTGAAGGAAACCATAAAGAGAGTATGTGTCTTTTCCCTAACCCCCTTAGACAAAAAAAGCCATAGTATATGCTGACTCTGTGGGTTCCCCTGAGCCCTGCACTGCTGGAGTTTGGTCCCCCAGACAGCAATAGCATTCTACATCCATCTTTCATTTCTATTAATGGCCTCAAGTCTCCAATCAGAAGACACAGGCTAGCTGAATGGATTAAGAAACAAAACTATCTATCTGCTGTCTAAAAGAAACAAAACTATCTATCTGCTCTCTACAAGAAACAAAACTATCTATTTGCTGTCTACATCATTAAGGTTAGGTGACACTCTGAAAGGATGGAAAAAGGTATTCCAAGAAAATGGGATGATAAAGCAAGCAGGCATTGCCATCCTAGTTTCTGACAAAATAGACTTAAAATTAAAACTTATCTGAAGAGACAAAAAAGGGTACTTCATTCTAATCAAGGGATCAATTAATAGGAAAAACATGCACCATCCTCTGGTTTACCCAATTTCACAAGAGCTCTCTAACAGAATTAAAGACTTAGATTAACACAAACCCAATAATTTTAGGTGATTTCAACACCCAGCTTTCTCCATTAGATAAAATAGATAGATCGTCTGAACAAAATAACAACAACAAAAAAAGTGGACTTAACAAATGTGTGTAAAACAGTCCATCCAAGCACCAAAGAATATACATTTGACTCAGCAGCACGTTGAAGCTTCAATAAAACAGACCACATTATGGGTCAAGAAATAAATCTTAATAAATGCAGTAAATAGAGACCAACACAAATTGTACACAAATACAGAAATTGATAGACTATGGGGTACCCAGCCCCAATGAATATATCTACATCACGGCTCTTGCATCTATGTCTCAGGAAACATCTGGAAAGAGCCAGGAAGTCTGCTGTGAAACAGTCCCTCCTAGAAGTGGCTACATAAACAAGACTAGAACAATGGCAAGATCAGCAAATTTCCAAAGGATCTCCCTACTAGACAAAGAACCATTCAGACCTTGCGACCCATCATGGAGGCATCAGCACCTGCATAAATAGAAACAAAGATCTACCTAGCCCACCTGTCAAAATGGGAAAAAAGGCTAAGTCAATGTTTCCAGAGTGTGTCTGGGAAAGTCTGTGAGTAAAAAGTCCTCAATACTTTGATTTTTGGCTTGTGTATTTCTGCTTCTTATTAACTGAAATTTGCCAACCAGGATATGTTTTTTGTCCATAAAAAGAAAAGAATTGTAAGGCTCAGGGCTGCATTATTTGGAAATGTTCCCTATGCAGCTTCTGGCCAGCAATAAAGACTTCTTTTAGGTTTTGAAATTTGAGGAATTTAGATTGATGTTCTTTAAGGCAAATGACAACATCATTCAGTCAAAACAGCAGCCTACATAATTGGAAAGGATTTTTACCAACTACACAGTGGATGAGGGCTAATATCCAAAATACATAAAGAACTCAAAAAAACTGGGTGTCAAGAAAACAAATAACTCAATTTTAAAATGGGGTACAGATCTAAACTGATAATTCTCAACAGAGAAAACTCAAATGGCTGAGAAGCATTTAAAAAAATTTTCAACATCCTTAGTCATCAGGGAAATGCAAATCAAAACTACTTTGAGATTTCATTTTACACCAGTCAGCATGGCCAATATCAATAAAACAAAATGACAGCTCATGCTGGTGAGGAGGTGGAGTAAGGGGAACACTCATTCTTTATTGGTGGGACTGCAAACTTGTACAGACAATATGGAAATCAATGTGGCAGTACCTCAAGGAGATGGGAATAGATCTACCTCAAGATTCATACCATTCTTGGGCATGTACCCAAAGGACTTTTCATCCTACCACAGAGACAGAAATTGGAAATAAACTAGATGTTCCTGAACAGATGAATAGATAAAGAAGCTGTGATATGTTTACACAGTAGAATATCACTCAGTTGTTTAAAAAAATGAAATTGTGAACTTTGCAGGTAAGTGGTTGGAACTAGAAAATACTCATCCTGAGTGAGGTAATCCAGACTCAGAATGATACAGATGGTATTTGACACATTTACTTATTTGTGGATATTAGCTGTTAAGTTAATGATAAGCAAGTTATAATCCTTAGAACCACAGAGGTTAGACATAGAGTAAGGGACTAGGGGGAGGACATACAGATCTCCCTAGGAAGGGGAAATACATTAGGTAGCTGTGGATCAATGCAGGTGGGGTGGAACAGGAGAATTAAGTCAGGAGAATGGAAGATAAGAATAAGGAAAGGAACATAGAAAGAGACAGCTAAAACTAAGAGCCATTGGGGGGTAGTATAGAAACTTAATACAGTAGAAGCTTCCTAAAACATGCACATATATGAAGGCAATCTAAATGAAATCACCAAATAATGGGAGAGACAGAGCCCCAGCTGGACATCTTTTGTCACCAAATGTGGCTTCCAGTAGTGGGAATGAGTTATATCTAATTGAATCATTAGTCAACAGGTCCCATGGGAAATCCACAAACAACCCAGGCTGTTGCTTGCTACAAATTGAAAGCAAGGCCCTGTTGCTCAAGACGACACCTACACAACTCACTGACTGTGAAGAAGCTGAGTTGGTGCCTACCTAGAACCTTCACCCCTACTGGTTATTGTTCTGGGTACTGGAAGGTACTCTGCATGATACCAAAAGAGAAACATAAACGCCAACGCACCAAAAATCCCTTCCATCTACACTGGTGTCCTGCCTGCAAGATATGCCAAATGCAGTCATGGCAGAAAGCTTCTGGAAGTAACCAAGCAATATCTGATTTCACTTAAGGCCCACTTGGATGAGATGGAACCCATATCCGATGCTGCTTGGATGACCAAGAACCTGAGACTAGATAGCACAGGGACCTAGGGTAAAATAAAATACTACTGTTTCAGTAAAGGCATATAGCAATAGAATGACTCCTAATGACATTCTCCTGTACTCATAGATAGATGCCTAGATCTTTGAAGCTCTTTGAATAGTAAGTTTGGTTTAAATCTGAGACATCAAAAATGTCCTGGCTTGTGGGTATCTGTCTTCCCATTGTATCTTCACAAGGTGGAATTGAGATCCACTTCCCTCTTTCTATCCTCTTACTTTTAAGGACTCAGGATCTAATGACACACCAAAGTTCTGCCTCCAAATGTTGCCACATTGGGGCTCTCTCTTCAGTACATGAACTCTTGGGTGACACAAACATTCAGTCCATAGCAAGTGTAAGAAGATGAAAAGAAATTTAAGACAAAGTCTTCGTGGTTGGAATGCACTTAGAGATGCCAAGATAGAATTTTTACATACTGTTACTAAAATAGTATAATTTATAATTTATGAGCCTCAGATTAAACAAACATTTTCTAGAACTCTACAAATTGTCCTTTAAAATTAACTCAAAGACAAATTTATTAGTCAAAAAAAACTTCATTCTTTGCCCAGTGTAGCTATTTTCTGGGCTTGAGTGCTTGCTTTCTTTAAACAAAATGAGTAGCACCAAACCCTGCCTCCCACCACAGACAAACAAAGCTTTCTCAAACATGTCTCACAAGTGTCTCCCACATGCACTGGGGCAATACTCGCCAATCAGAAGTTAACCAAAGACAATGGGTTGTGTCAAGAGGGTAGAAGAGCTCACAACAGAGTTAGTATTACTGACTAAAGCAATACCTTAACATCCACGAATATTGTTAATTGTAAAAAAGAAAACAGGGAAAAGACATCCTTGCAGAATTTTGGAAGTTGACAGAATACAAATGTCTTACTCTGGAAGTTGCTGACTAAAGACTAGGAGTACACACTTAAATGACCACCCTGCCTCCCCTTCCAAGCAGCTCAAGGCCTAGCTGAAGACAGAAATCTTTAAAATAAAAGTATATCAGCTAACCCATGCAGAAAGAAGAGTAGATTTAGAAATGGATGACTAGGAAACTCCTAAGTGAAATCATTGGTTCTGGCACCAAATATCTACAACCCATTTGAAAAGGCAGTAATGGGGAGATTTAGAGAAGAAAGGTTGAATTTTCAATAACCTAAACACTAAAACAATAGCACCAGAATAAAATCAATTATCTCACATTAATATTCAGTTCCAGGACATGAAGAACACACACACACGTCACAATACATATTTCCATACAAATGCTTCAATATGCTAAAATGGGGATGGAATCAGTAAAGATGAAAAGGATCTTAGGAAACACAATCACAGAACAAAGGGGAAGGTATTGCTTGGTTTCTGACTTGAAAAGTAAAGAACTAAAGAAGACACATCTTTGAGATAATGGTATTAGATGTTATTAAATAATTATCTGTCATTTTGTTAAGTATTATGTCTTTGTAGTTACAGAAAAAGTAACATCCCTTTTAGAGATCTACAATGAACTATAAAAGTATAAAATGAATGATGTTCCAGATTTTCTTTTTTAACACGTCTAACTTATAAATAAGGGAAGATCCTGGCAACACATAAATCCTGATGTTGAATATGTAAAACTGGCTTTAGATTGCCTCTACTCTTGTATCACTCATAATATAGGCTAGCACGTAGTCTAGCCTAATATTTTAGTCTATATATTTAAAATTTATACATTATATCTCTGTGTCACAAATACACTATTTTAGTAAGCATTTCATTATAAATGTCATGAAAACATTCTATCATCTGTCAACTAAATTCCAAAGGCAATTATGTAAAATAAATGAGAAAAAAGATTTGGGCTTATTTATAATTTCTCTCAAACATGTAATTGTCTTTTTAATACAAATGAATGTTTTGAGAGGGATCATTTTTTAGGTATAATATCTAAATTCTTTAAAATGTGTCAGTTTGTGGGCTGGAGAGATGGCTCAGCAGTGAAGAGAACA
Organism: Peromyscus eremicus; assembly: GCF_949786415.1. Classification (NCBI taxonomy): domain Eukaryota; kingdom Metazoa; phylum Chordata; class Mammalia; order Rodentia; family Cricetidae; genus Peromyscus; species Peromyscus eremicus. The sequence goes on along the minus strand of NC_081425.1, from coordinate 47,778,809 downwards.
GGATGCTCTTGCAAAGGACCCAGGTTCTCTCTTTCCACCCACATGGTGCCCTACAACCATCGCTAACTCCAGTTCCAAGGATCCAGTGCCCTCTGTGAGTCACCAGGCATGCATATGGTCCACAAGCATATAGCAGACAGAACACCCGCACACATGATTCTCCTTAAAGTCACTTTTATTTATAGTCTTAAAGGCCAGTGTTTATTATAAGGGACAGTCATCATGTGTCCTAAAGTCAAACTTCAGCCCCTCACTACTAATGCAGAAAAGCAGGCAGGAAGGTCCTCAACTTCATAATCATCTCTTATCCAGAAATTGGCCTTTCTATTGTTTATAGCTGCTTCGTGTCACACTCCATATTTCTCTAACAGTCTAGACTTGGTCAGAGCACAGGATCTTTCCCCTACATTCCCAAGCAAAACTGAGGCAAGTCTAAAAAAGTATTGCCCAAATTTACATTTAAAGCTTTGAGAACAAGAAGAACCCACCACAACATAGGTACTTTGATATCTGAACATAATTCACCAACTTAGAAAACTGACAAAAATACTTCATTTTCTCTACAGACACCTAGACAATGCAAGTAACTGTGTGTCCAACATAGCAGAGAATTAGTTAGTGATGTACATATACCATACACATTTGTGAACTGTGCAGTAGCTTGTGATTGACTGGTCTGGCCATGGATCAGTAGGATATGACCTAGGCAGATCTCACTAAACCAAAAACAGTCTCCACTTTCACTGCCAAACAGATAAGTCTAGAACACCCAGAAATCAACTTGACCCCAAGTCATAACTCCTGGAATGTCACTTGTAGATGAACAGTCTTATTAAATAAGAAACACAGAGCCAAATACAGAGTTAAAAGCCCAAGAGATCAGAGCAGTAGCTGAGAGCTGAGACTTAAAACTGCCTTCTTACCCTTCCTGCTGCTGCTGTCCTTCCCCTTAGAAAGAGACCTACTTCCTGTGTATCCGTCTTTTTATTGACTTTCTGTCCTGCCTTCTCATTGGTTGTAAACCCAACCACATGACCTCCTCATCACTGCCTGTCTATACAGACCTCCAGGTCTTCTATGGTTGGTATTGAGATTAAAGGCATGTGTCTCCATGCTGGCTGCATCCTTGAACACACAGAGACCTGTCTGTCATGTGATCTGGATTAAAGGTGTGCGGCACCACCGCCTGGCTTCTGCTATGGCTTGCTATTAGCTCTGACCCCCAGGCAACTTTATTTATTAACATACAAATAAAATCACATTTCAGTACAAATAAAATATCACCATAGTCACTTCCAAGTCAGATGGAACTTATGAGACTAATCATCAACATTAAAATTGTGACTAATACGCTATAAAGAGTAAGTATTCCAGATACAAAAAGTCAGCTGCATAGTGTAAGTTGCCATATTGGCAACATCTTAGAGACTCCTTATAAATCTCTATGCAAGCCACTTCACCAGCCACAGGAAATGGACTGTTTCTTTTAGGAATGAAGAAATATCTGACAAATATCTTGGTTAAATTATGATCCCCAGCACTTTAGCCTAGCTAAGATGGAACTTCTCAAAGAGAAAACCATTGTAGAATGTGATAGCTTGAGAAACATCCTGCACAGGCTTGGGAGGGGAGAGATACATTTGGTCTCCAATAGGTGGCGCTGTTTGAGGAGGTTCAAGAACCTTTGAGAAGTGAAGCCTTGCTGGCGGAAGTTTGTCACTGGGGGCAGGCTTCGAGGATTATAGTCTTGTCCTGATTCCTGTTTGTTCTCTCAGCATCCTGCTCCTGCCATCTGCTGCTATACCTCCCTGCCAAGATGGACTCCTATCCTTCTGGAGCCACCAGCCAACTTCTTGTATAAGTTGCCTTACTCATGGTATTTTATCACAGCAACAGTATCTAATGCATGGTGCTTGTAGCAAACAACCATAGGGACCATTGGCAAGGATGTGAGCATTCAGAAACCACATCAACACTGCTTGTGGTTGTATGTGCCTGTAACACTAGCCCTGGGATGACAGAGGCAGAAGGATTGAAAGTCTGAGCTACTGAGAAAGACACAGCACCTCTAAAAGTACTAATTAATTAAACTATCTCAGCATAAACATGGCCAGAAATAAAAAAGGAAGCTGAGCTTCATGTGTACCTTTCCCTCATTATTAAGAATGGTATGATTTAGACATTAGAAATTAAAAGCTGTCTCTGGTAAGAAGACAAACAGTACAGATGTGAAAGAGTTCTTTGACAATGTCAAGAGTTCCTTGTAGGCGTCATGGAAGAGAAAGGTACTCTGCAGACAAGATCAGAGTCTGTCGACTATGGAAGGACACAGAAGCACGCTTACAAAGGCACAGTAGAAGCACTCAGAAAAGCAGAGGGAAGTACTGGCTGTTCTCAGTCAACCAGGCAAGACAAATGAGATGAACCAGAGACACTGCAGAAATGACTCAGCCCTTGACTGCCAACTCTCTAGCAATAAAAGCCCTCAAGACCTACTTAGAGTCAGAGAGGATACGAGGCTCCATAATATACTTCACTGTGACATGGCTGAGGGCAAACAGCAAAACTGTAGCCAACTTGGTGCCGACCTTCTGATTTCATTAATGTGGGACCAACTCTAGATCAGTGCTGGAACTGTCCAGCATACTGGAATGTGGAAACATCTCCTTCCATTGTAATGAGGACTATAATACGACAGTCACCATATAGAATCTAGTCAGTGAACTGATGAGTCATTTTCCCTGGTAGAAGGCTCTGGGTGGGGCATTGAAGTTGTTCAGTGGGGACTGTCACCATTAGTCATGACTCTCAACTCAATGGAATCTAGAGTCAAATAAGAGACATGCCTCTAAGCAGGTCTGCGATGCATCTCCAGGAAGTAATAAGAAAGGAAGAAGGCTCTCTCAGAGTAGATGGCACCTTCCAGTGAGTTGCCCAGATATAAAGAGGTCTAAGGAGACAGCATCTCATCTTGCTTGTCTCTTGTCCTTTATGTGTTGCTAGTGAGTGTGTCTATCCCAGATGCTGCTGCCATCCTTTGTTGACACTGCTTCCATCTCCAATGTGGACTGGAAACCAGTAACTCTCCAGGAATCATCAATGCTTTCAGCACCAGACTGGTAGTGCGTGGGTATCATCTAGCTTTGTGGAGTGAGCTGCAACTGGGTTCTCAGCCTCTCTATGGTGCCGATAGCCACTGTTGGACTCTCCAGCCCCTATCATGTAAGCCAATCTAGGGAATCCCTCTTTATAATATATATACTTTCTATCGGTTCCATTCCTCCAGAGAACACTAGCACAGGGCCTACCTTCTCAACATGTGTTTTGCTTGCCAGAGTAATAGGCTTAAGTGTTTGGCCTGCCTAGATGCAGATCCACCACGTGCCTTCCTGATGACTGTGGAGGCCAGAAGAAGGAATTAGATCTCCTAGAACTGGAGTTACAAATGGCTTTGAACTGCCACGTGGGAGCTAGTATCAAACACAGGTCTGTAAGAGCAATAGGTGCTCTTAACCACTGATCCAAGTATCCACTCAGCAAACTCCATCTCTCAATATCACCTTGGGGGGGGGGGGGTAAAATACAACATAGGAACTTGGGAGATAAGCAGACATATTCAGACTATAACAGAGAGTCAAACACTCTAGGCTGGACTGAACTGTGATGCAAATACAAAAGGCAGCCTAGACAGGGTACTGTTCACTTGCTAGTTCAAAGGAATCTGATCTAACAACACTTATTTATGAATTTCTCATCTCTCAAGCATCCCAGTGTATTGGCTTACCCAAGGATACTGGTATGCCTAAGCTGTTCTAGGAGGTCTCAGGGTCAAGGGCATGTGAACATCTAGGCTGAGAAAAGAATCACCTGAGAGATTGCCTTAGCTTAGCCACGCTTGGTCCTGAAGGAGCCAGGGACATGGATGGGAGGGAGTAAGAGAAGCTGAACTCTGACTCTAAGTCAAAAGAGAAGTCCTGAAAAAAAAACACAGTCGATATTGCACAGTCCTTCCTTAAGCAATCCCCTTCTCTCCTACTCTCCTGCAAGGTACATGTTAAGACTAAGTCATTTGTCTGGAGCCCAGGGGTTCAGTGCTCAGGGAAACAGCTGAACTCCTCTGAGTGAAGCAAGAATTGTAGAAAGGTGTTGGGGGCAGGGTAGGTGGATGAGAAAGACAGAGGATAGAGTTCTACAAGAAGAAATGGTGCTCAGCTGGGACCATGCTGGGCATGATATTGTTCTCTCGTTCAGTTTTTCCTCCCCTAAAAAATATACCCACACAAAAAATGGGATGAAGGATTATTCTGGAGGCTGAGGGTTGTTGGTGTGAGGAAGCGCCAAGTCTTCCTGAAAGACAGTAAGAGAAAGTAGAGTGTATGGGGCACCACATCAGACTTCAGGAAGCAAATCTACAGCAAAAGTGAGGGTCACACGTCCTGCTCCCCACCCTGCTCCCTGCCTCCTAACACAGACTTAGGCTGCAAAACACACCTCCCCTCCCCCACCAGCTATCTCCCATCCCCCCCACCCCATCTTTCTTCAGACAGTCTAAGAGAGGATCCAGACTCTGCCCTGTGGGCCCTGATTCCTGTCTTCAGAGGCTCCCCCATGCTGCTGCTGCGCTGTTGTTTATCTGTCTGCCCATCCAGGGTTTTAACCCTTCAAACTCCTTACCTCCAACAATCCATCTCAGTGTCCTCTTGAACTTACTTCACAGCCCTTTCAGTGTGCCACTACTGTCAAGCACCTGCAGAGGATGGCGGGGCCGCTGACACAGAGGCCTTCTAAAAATCTGCTTGGACGGAAAACCAGAGTCTCAAGAGGAAAGCAGTTTCTTCAAAGACATCAGAACTACTTACTTATCTACTAACGGCTGGGGAGCAATTATGCCCAACACACGGAGGCTTAAAATGGCTTCTTACATTGTTTCTCACTCTTTTCTGTGGGTTTATCTTTTAAAACAATAAGAAAATGGGAGGATGAGGGTGGCAGGGGTTAAAGAGAAATTGATTCTCAGTCTCACTCTATATGCCTTGTCTAGGCTGAAATTGATGGTAATTCCCTGTGTCCACCTCCCGAGTGCTAGGATTACAGATGTGTATCGCCACTCTCAGCTTCATGGGCATTTCTTGTGTGCCCCATGCTCTACTACCTTGGTCCCTCAGTCTCGATTAGCTGCTGGTCTGATTCAGTGTGAAAGTCCTAAAATGTCTACATACAGCTCTCTGTGGCTTTGGTGAGGGTGGATGGAAAGCTGGGTGCAGTTGAGACCCTCGGTTTCTCCACATAGTCTTAGAGCCTCTCTTTCCAGGGTCCCCTCGGGAGGATGGTTAGGCTCTACAAGGTGGCCCCAGACTTCAAGATAATGTAAGACCAGTAGCTGTTCTCAACCTGTGGATGGCGACCTCCAGAAGACCATAGAAAAACACAGATATTTCCATTATGATTCATAACAGTAGTAAAATTACAGTTATGAAGTAGCAACGAAAATTATATTATAGTTGGGACCACCACAACATAAGGAATTGTATTAAAGGGTTGCAGCCTTAGGAAGGTTGAGAACCACTGGTTCAGGGAGACAATAGGCAGGAGTTGCAGCCCCCTAGTGGCCAGACCCAGAACTGGCATAGCATCATTTCACAGACTACATCCAATCACTCTAGACTCAATGAGTCCGTTTTAATCAGCCACAGAACAAATTTAATCCCAAAGACAGCTACTTGTATTTTGAGAAGAAAGACAAATAGGTACATGCTATTGAAACTGTCCCAGATCCTGGCCACAGAGACTGGTTTTCAGGAAGAGGAGACTGCAGTGGAAAATGGACATAGAAAATCAGCCAGCGTGTCTGCAGAAAAAACGCAGCTGGATTTTAAGACACAGCTTAACAAGCTGGGGTGGGTTGTCTTCACACGGTTTCATGTAGAATTTTGGAGCAATCAGGGCTCTGGGATTCCATTCTGCATTGCAGCAGCAAAGAAAGTCTTTCCCACAGCCATAGAGAGGATGGGAATGGTCACCTCACATGGCCACCACAGCCCCTCAGACTTAGAAGGTCTCCCACCCCCAAGGCCTCTAGGAGAAAATTCTGGGGCCTTCATAATTCTGTAAGTGAAAAATAAAACCTCTACTCCCGGTCTGTGGATTTCCCTCTTCCTCCAGGGAAAAGGTGCCAGGGCTTAGAATGACATCATCACGGTATTCTTCTCTTGTGGAGAAGGGAGAAGAAAGATTGTCCTTGGGTGCACATTTGCCTGTTTGTGTTGCTGCTGGTGTGTGTGTGTGTGTGTGTGTGTGTGTGTGTGTGCATTCCAACCCTACTGACCAGTGTTGGGGATAAAGAATTTCTTTTTCTCATAAGCAGAGGATTCCCCTTAAGTTTCATGAGAAAATGTCAGGGTGGGTTGCTAGGATGAACGCCAGCACACTCGGCAAGCAGACACAGCCTGAATGTGTAGTCTTGCGACTCAATTGCTTTACATACATTCAAGCAATAAGACCAAAATATATGTGCCAGCAGACAGCCAGCATGACTGTATAGTCCTTTATTAGATGTGGGCAGATACAACATTCTGAGGAAAGAAAAATCAGGAGTGAAAATGCAACCAATGTATTTCCTTACTTTCTCCTTTTGTAGGGTATCTGCCCCTACTCTATAAACAAATGGAAATCCATCAGAAAGCCCAACGTTTTTCCATACTAGCATCGTGTTATGCAGCAACGCCTTTAACTCTTGTCATTTTGTTAACTGTGTGGATTAAAGTCATGCCAGGACCCTCCCAGGCACAATTAATAGATAGGGACTCGAAGCAAAGCAAGAGAAAGTGACCTGCTCAGACATTAGCAAGTTTAAAGTATGTGGAGAACAAACAGCCGCAGAACTTGAATGATGTTCTCGGTCCCCACACTGCAATCTTCTCCTGTCCTTGCTCCTCTTTATTTCTTTGCCCCATTCTTTCCTACTTGATGCTTCTAGGTTACTTGAGAGAGAAGAGTTCGTCTATCATTTAGCATCTACATTTAAAATTTTGCAGGACATCTAAATCTGTCTTCTCATATTCTATGTGCACAGCTGGGCCAGACACAATAGTGAGAGAGAGAGGGGCTCCCCCACCTTTGGCCTGTGTGGGTTCTGTGCTCACCTTACAGGTGTGCAATAAAAGCGGGTCCGTTAGAATCCCTAGACTCAAGAGAGAGCAGATCCTTCACTATCAGTGTTTGAGCTGAGCAGGATTCTGAGCAGGATCACCCAGTACATCCTGTGTTGGAATAAGGTGGAAACTATGCATTGAAAGACATGGTAGGGAAAAATATTTTTGAAAACTCTGATAGTTTAAAATGGAAATTTTAAAGCCTTGCTCCGGCTCTCAGGGACTCCTTGCCATTGGCAATACTTGTAATATTAACTGCTCCGAAAGGCCTTTCTCAACCATCCTACGTTCTCCCTCTCTCTCAGCTCTCATCACTCTCTAGCTTTGTCCCCTCTGCCATTGCCTTAATGAGGCCAAGATTTAGCCAACTGACCAAATGACTATTACTTAACATATTTGTTTATGATTTTGTCTTCCCAGATGGAAACTGCATAGAAGATACTTAACTCCATGCTGCTCACATCTGTCTACCCAGTACCCAGAGTCTGGATAATGGGAGACCCTGAATAAATTGTTAATGAGTGAGGAAATGCCAGAGGCAGTTTAAGAGAAACTAGTGGGGGGGGGGGTGAGTAGTAAAAAACAAACTGTCAGGGTAACTAGAGGTTACACAAAATAGCCTCTGCCCAATTTGAGAGGTTTCCATCAGAGGCAGAACACCTCTAACCCAATTATGTTTGCAGGAATCTGATTTTTTTTAAATACCATGAAAAGGTACAGCAAACACTGTAGGGAATGTCAGGCTTCTTGACAAGAAAATGACAGTTGAAAGTTTGTCAGGAATATGTAATGAACATCTTATGACTGAGTTGGTTGCAATTAATAAATCGTACCTTAAATTACCATGTAAGTAATGCATATGGAATTTAAATGTTTCCAGTTATCCTCTTTATAAATTCATGTGAAATGATGTTTCTCCTCTCCTCACTTATTATGAAATGTTATTGCTCTCCATTATTTATAATTTAAAAGTTTGTCATAAACCTCTGAGAAGCATTTATTCTATTTTCCTACCTCTGTTCATATTTAATTTGTTCATTCATATGGTGTTCAAACTACCCAGATATTATAGAAATAAATTCTTAGCATCTTTGTTTCACAAATGAACCAGAACTAGGAAATCGTTCTTAGAAACTCTGAGAGTGTGTGTACCAAGCCATCACCTAGAAGCCCCGCCCGGCAAATTCCCTCTCCAAGGCTCTGCTTCAACCATCCCAGCTGACTTGACTAACAGCCACAGCCCTGATGCCCTCCTGGTCGACAGGCAAGGGGACCACTCACCCTACATGGGTTCCTCGGTCTCTGTCCTTGATTCTGAAGTGATCTTCACAAACTTCCAGCAAAATCGCTTGGTCTTTCAGAAATACAGAGGAGAGACATACTTTATCTTATACCCACTACTCTGTGTGTGTGTGTGTGTGTGTGTGTGTGTGTGTGTGTGTGCATATGCATGCACAGAATGTGATAACTCTACAAGGTGATGAGCAAGCCAAAACCAGGTTGAGTTGTCTTCAGTCAAGGAACAACATAGTGGTGATTTCCCTAGGGTTTATTCTGGCCTCATATATCCCTAAATGGGTACCTCAGAAGACAGCAACCAAGAAACCCCAAGAAGAATAAAGAAAAAACATCCCCCTTAAAAGCTTCTCCCTAGCAAAACTGCAGGCTAGGTGTAATAGTGTTTTCCGTTTACCTGAGTCTGTCTGAAACTACCTAGAAGGCGAGCTTCCAAGAGCACGCATGAGGATTGTGTTGTTAGGTTTACTCAGGTGGAGAGACTCACACTAAGAGGAGGCACCGTTCCCTGAGCCTGGGTCCTAGTCTGTATGAAAAGGAGAAAGCTAGCCTTCACTGCTCTTCTGTCTGACTGGGACTGCGATATGACCAGCTGCTTCAAGCTTCTCTGCCAGGATAAAGCACAGCCTTGAACTATGAATCCAAAGTAAGCCTTTTCTCCTTTAAGTGGCTTTTGTTGGGTATGTTGGCACAACAATGAGAAAAGTAATGAAGAAAGCAATGATCTTAATAGCAACTCTTTTCTAGTCAAATACCAGTGAATAAACTGTGGCTTCCACCACCACCACTGGGCAAACACTAAATGGGGAGCTTAGAATACTACCCATGCTAAGAAAACTGAGACGCCCTAAACCCTATCAGGATAGGACCCAAGAAGACCTAAAAAGTTTCCAGGACGCTTATCATTGATGGATAATAAGTGACCCACATCAGATTCAGTGAAAATGAAAGGGGAGCCCAGACTTCTACCCAGCACTCTCCAATGCATGATGTTAAAGGATGTCCTGGGATAGTCAGAAATTGACTGCTGCCTGCAGGGAGGCCATCCCACGGCCCAATGGAGGCCTGTGAGAAACAGCATGGATGGATGGATGGATGGATGGATGGATGGATGGATGGATGGATGGACGGATGGACGACAGACGGATGGACAGACAGACAGGTGGGTGGGTGGGTGGGTGGGTGGATGGATGGATGGATGGATGGATGGATGGATGGATGGGTGAGTGGGTGGGTGGATTGATGGATGGATGGATTGATTGATGGGTGAACAGGCCACGACACAAGGAAAAACCAATGGAGGTGGGCAAGGCAGTCACAAATCTCACTCTTATCATCTCTAAGAGAAGCCTTACCCCTAATGGTCAGTGGTGGTCCAGTGGAGAGCCTGATCATTTACTTCCCACATGACAACAACAAGATAGCGCACATATACCTTCCACTATGGGACAACTTCATAGATGCCAACAACAGGAGATATATATATATATAACACTTTTAAATGAAAAAAAATCTTCCTACAGGAAGAGCTCAGAGTGATTATGTAACAGGACCCCAGACATTAGCACACCTGACTCCATGATGAAAGTGCCATTCAGGTTGTAAAACTCAGCATGTAGACAGCACCACCTACCAAAAATGAAAACCAAGACCTAATCCATCAAAGTCTGTAGTTATAGGAACATCTCTAAATGTACTAACCTTGCTATTTGTCTTCTCTAGTTCTGCTTCTAGCTAACAGTTCTTGTTATCTGAAGTATGTCAACCCAGAACATGTTTTTTGTGCTTAAAAGTTCACTCTGACCCTAAGAAAGGCTGAGGGTTACACTGGGATCCCAAACACTCAGTGTAGTTATCAGCTGGCTGATAAAGACTTTCTATTGGTTTAAACTCATGCCCAAGCAGTTTTCTCTGGTGGATACCCCCACAACAATTGAAAAGGCATAGAAAACAGGAACCAACACCAGATAAGACACTCAGAATTATGAGCAATGCTTTAAAAGCAGCCAGCATATGGATATTCTAGGAAAAAATATACACACATAAATTTTAAAAAAGGATACAGAAAGTCGAGGCAAATGAGTAGAAGACTTAAAGAATAACATGAGTGTATTGGAACTGAAAATTAACCATAGTCAAATGTTTAATACAGTGAATGGCCTCAATGGCAGGTTGGAGAGGATGGAAAAAGAACTGCTGACCAAGCAGATAGATCAGAAAACATTCAGCCTGAAAAGAGAGTGCATTCTGATGAAACATGCATGGAGATTCTGGGACCTGTGAAGCCATAACAAAACCCAATGTCTTGATATTTAGAGTCTTAGAAAGAGTGGAAAGAGTAAATCTGAAAGAAAAAAATCTAAGATACAATGGTTACAAATTTCCCAAGTTTGGTAGAACGGTAACTTTTGTAATTCAAGAAGTGAACTCCAAATCAAACAAACGCAAAATTATCTACACCATGATCCAGCATAGCAGTTCTAAGAAAAGCAACAGAGAAATGTATGACTTTGCCTGGAAGAAAAAGCAGTTAAAATGACAGTATGTTTCTCATCAGGACCCAGTAGTGTTAGAAGATTCAGCATCTTTCAGAAGCTACACTTAAGAAAAAGACTTTGACTCATACAGCCAGTGAGTATAGTCTTCAGATCCACCCAAGGAAACAAGACATGTTAAAATGAAGGGAAACACAAGAGTATGTTTCCAGCAGAGCTATAGTAAATGGATGGATAATGGAAAACTTCTACATGAGTGAAAGTGACAGAAGATGAAGCTGGAATAGATTTTAGCAAGAAGATAAAAATCTAGAAGCAAAAATAATATAGGCAAATACAATAGACTTTCCTTCTCTTGAGTTGTCTGTTGTATTTGATAGATGGAAAAAACATAACAGTGTCTTCTAAGGTTATAAATATACACAGAAGAAACATTTAGCATATAAACGTTTAGACTATAAAGAGAAGCAAAGTTTCTATATTTTGGTGGACTTGATGAAATTGTGATATCAGTAGACTATAACAAAGAATATATAATTATATTATAACTATAATATAATATAATAGCCTCAGCAACTACTGAGAGAATCAAAGAGATGCGTTTTAATAACCAGTGTAAATAAAAATGAGCATGTTAAGGTCATTCAAGTAATCCTCAGTGAGATATAAAAAAAAAAAAGAAAGAAAGCTAAAATAGAAAAGACAAAATCAAAACATGGAGGATATAAGTATACAAATCAATAAGTGTAATACAGGGAATATAAATTACATGATAGTCTAATTAAAATACTAGTATTGAGCCGGGCGGTGGTGGCGCACACCTTTAATCCCAGCACTTGGGAGGCAGAGCCAGGCGGATCTCTGTGAGTTCGAGGCCAGCCTGGGCTACCAAGTGAGTTCCAAGGAGGCGCAAAGCTACACAGAGGAAACCTTGTCTTGAAAAACCAAAAAAAAAAAAAAAATACTAGTATTGGTAAAGTGAATTGAAAAATATGACCCAAACAATAAGCTGCCCACAAGAAATTTGTTTCAAATGTACTGAACAAGCCAAGGTGAATGAAAAAGAATAAGAAATGACTGTCACTTGTATATAAACCAGAGGTAAGAGGAAGAGGCTGCATTCTATTGTATAACAAATGAGAGCAAAGAAAATTTCTAGATATTCAAAATAACACTGCATAATGATAAAATATTAGTCGATACACCAAGACGTACAGCAACAGTACACATGTGTGCACCAATTAAGAGATACTAATTATGTGTAACAAAATGTATAGAATTGAAGGGAAAACACAATGAAGCCTTAATTGGAGACAGACTATTTCATTCCCATCAATTTGTAGAACATAGAAGGAACATAAATGTTAGCAGTTATTTTTCTATCTCTGTGTTAAAATATTTGGATGAAAAGCAAATTGAGGTATAAAGCGTTATTTTAACTTACAGTTCTAGAGGGATAGTCAATCATATGAGGGAAGGCATGGCATGGGAGCCAGAGTAGAAGGCTAGGTGATTGCATTTACATCTTCATAGAGGAAGCAGAGAGAATGAACAGGAAGTAGAGTGAGGCTATAAACCCTCAAATCTCACTCCCAGTGACACACATCCTCCAGCAAAACTACATCTCCTAAAGATTCCATAACTTCCCCCAAATGGCACCACCAACTAGAGACCAACTATTCAAATACACAAGCCTATGGGGCACATTTCTCATTCAAACTACCACAATCAGCAAGGATACGGAAGACTTCAATACCATCAACCAACATTATAACAGGAACATAGAATACATCACAGAGTTTGTATACTTTCAAGCATGCTGGAACATGTAAGCAAGATAGACCATATGCCTGTAAAATTCACCTCAGGTACAAGAACTGGAAGCATAGGGCATGTCATCACAACCACAATGGAACTAAAGTAGAAATCAAAGGCAGAAAGATAGCAGAAAAATATGTATTCTTCTAAACAGCCCATTGGCCAAAGAAGTCATCTGAAGTCATATTTCAGGACCTATAAACTGCTTGGGATAAAAATGCAACGTAACGGAGTGCATGAGATATAACCAAAGTGATGCTAAGAGGGAACAGTCACATTACTACGGGCATGCATTAGAAGGGGAGGGGCATTTAATAGAAGTTCTCACATTAAAAAAAATAGATAGTGGAACAAATTAAACACAAAGCAAACTAAAGGAAGGAAAAAATGAACATGAATCAAAGTAACTAAATAGAAAAAAATTACAGAAAAATATCCACAATACAAAGTGCTGGTTCTTTGAAAAGGTTTTTGACAGTCCTCTAGCAAGCATGCCAAAAAAATTTAAAAATTAAAAACAATAATAAAAAGAAAATGACACAAATTATCAATATCAGGAACTGTGGGTGACTGCCTATTATGAACAGGTTCATAAGTCTAAAATTTGTATAAAATATACCAGTTCTTTGAAAAATACAAACCACCCCAGTGTCCCTAATGTTCCTAATGAATTCTTAATTTCAAAACTTTCCAAAATGGTAATCTTCAATCCTAAATGGTTTCATAGGTGAACCTAGGAATCTGCTGTGTAAAGGAGACTCAGCACCCACATTGTGTAATCTTTCCCAGTGAAACAGGAACATACTTCTACACTTATTATAAATGTTCTCTCAAAGCCAGCACTAGACAGGAGAGAGAGAGAGAGAGAGAGAGAGAGAGAGAGAGAGAGAGAGAGAGAGAGAGAGAGAGAGAGAACCAGCAATGATTACAAACTACTTACAGAATACCCATCATGAATAAACTACTTACAGAATACCCATCATGAATATCAACACAAAAATTCTTTATGTTACAAATAAATCATCGATTCAAAAAAATTTATGCTCCATAACCAAATTAGAATTACTTCAGAGCTCTGATGTTAGCTTCATACCCAAAACTCTCGTGAATTTCTTCTATAAGATTTTTCTTTTATGTGTATGTTCTGTGCCTTCACGTATGTATGTGCACCACGTACGTGCAGGAGCTCATAGAGGACAGAAGAGGGCACTAGGTCACCTGGACCTTGAGATATAGATCATAGTGAGGCACTCAATGTGGCTGCTAGGAACCAAGTCAGGTCCTCTGCAAGAGCAACAAAAGTTTTTTAACTGCTGGGCCATCTCTCTAGCCTCCTCTTGCATTTCAGTTATATGCAATCTATCTTATTAAATGCTGAAGGGGAAAAATTACAAAATCATATCAACTGTTTCAAAAAAAGACATTTGACAAACTTCAACATCCATTCATGATCATTTAAAATGTCTCAAAAAGTAGGAGTAGGAGGCAACTTCTACAGCTGGCATTACACTCAATGGTGGCAGAAACAAGGCAAGTGTTTCTCCTCTGCCATTCTAACTCAATGCAGCACTGGAAGTTGTAGCCACTTCAGTAAACCAAGAAAACAAAAATGAAGAAACGAGAGCATCTCTATTCATAGAGTGGGTGATGGAAACTCCCGATGAATTTCCACAAAACACTGCAGAAGACGGAAGAGAGGCTAGGAAGATTCCATGATAAAGGTAAAGGTCCAAACCAACTGTGTTCTATCCATGAGCAATGAAATCAAAGTGGGAGAACACAGAAGTGATTCATATAAAAATGTTGCAAAGACGGTAAGAACAAGTCAGTAGAGGAGCTGTCATGTTTCTAATGAACAGTGTAGACCACTCAGGATCTGCAGACAGGGAGCCTAGTACCTCACCTTATGCAAACACTGCTCAAAATCTATCACAGGAAAATGGCAAACTGTGAAACCTCCTAACAATAGGAAAAAAAGCTTTGAGGTCTAGGTAGGGCTATGAAAAACGTTTTTAAATGATGCCAAAATCATGATCCGTACATTTTTTAATTGTGGGTTTCATCAAAATTACAAATTTTTGTTCTATAAATGAATCCTGTGTAGAATATGAAAAGAAATGCTATAGTGTGGGAGAGATATTTGTAATCTACATAACTGCAAAAGAGCCACCACCCAGAGTATAAGTAAGCAATACTCAAAACCCAGCAATTTTAAGAAAATCCAATTTTAAAATAGGCAAAATACGTAAAGACAGTTCAGTTAACATAATATAGGCCGGTGAATAAACATGGAAAAGGAGTCCAGCATCACTAAGTATTAGGAAACAGGAAATTAAAAACACAAAGAGATACCACTATATACCTGTCCTTCTAAAATGAAGAGCAGAGCTAGAGACCAAATGCAGGGAATGTAGAGAAGCCACAGCTCTTAGGTTGTGCTGGCGTGACTGAAAAAAAAATTGTACAGCGGCTATTCACAGAGCTGGAGGCTTCACTCAGCCATTTTGTTTCTGGGCATTAATCCCAGAGACGTAAAAATTTACATTCGTGCAAATGTCTTTGTACTGATATTTATGGATCTCTTATTTGTGTCATCAAAATCATGGAAACAATCTATATTCCTTCACTAAGTAAAAAAATAAAATAAATCCTGTGGAACAGCCATGCCACTGAATAGAATCCAGTGATTAAAAGACAACAACTGTTGACACATATACAAGAAAACTGAAACATGACAAAGCTCCAGAGAATCATGTTGAGGGACAAAGTCAATTCCTGCTCCAATGACACACCCCTACTCATGCTTATGCAAACTAGCATAACTGAACTCAGTGGGTCAAAGAGAAATTGTGTAAAGAGTGGGTCTACTTGGGAAGATGAAAGGGTCCCAAGGAAGAAGACCAGAAAGGCATGGGTAAGAGATGGTGTTGGGGTAAGAGAGGACGGCATTGGTACAATGACAGTGCATTGTGTTTATGTACTAAATTGTCGCAAAGAAACTATAACCCCTGTTGTGTGGTATTTTGTTTGTGTTCTGACAAATAAAGCTCGCCTGGAGATCAGAGGGCAGAGCTAGCCACTAGTTAACCATAGAGGCCAGGAGGTGGTGGCTCACATCTTTAATCCCAACACTTGGGAAACTCATGCCTTTAATTCCAGCACTCAGGAGGCAGAGACAGAAGTCACTGGAGGCTGCTCCTTTGCCTCTCTGATCATTCAGGTTACTACTCTGATATCTGACTCCTGGTTTTAATTGATAAGGCTAATTATGTTCATGCTTCAAAACACTAAAACTGCTCTAAAATACACAACCATTTTAAAAATATATAGGACATATAAAAATATATGAGACATGGTCAATTTCATTTCAGTTTTGGTTCCCTCAAAACACTAAGGTTCATATAGCAAGAGTAAAAATGTGCAGAAATATTCATGTTAATAATTATTGGTCATAATTACAAAGAATAAATCTGCCCATATTAATGTATTTCTCCTCCTGCATCAGGATAACCCATCTTCAGTGGAAAAGAAATCTGTGGAATTATTTTTTGGTAGTTGAACCAAGTCATTTTAAGCCTCCATCACTTTCATTAGTCTTTGCTCAATAGTTAGGAAAACACAGGGCACATGCACATTGAGAGGACATGCTTTTTCAATGAATGCCATGAGCTGTAATAATTTGCATGCTTAGGCTATGTGGACCAGCCTGAAACCTGGTTCCTTGGCTCCATCCAGTACATCCTACTCTCAAATGCAAAAGATGATTGTAATCTCTTCTTATAAAACAAAAAAAATTATTTTATTTAAAAGCAATACTCTCATAGAAAATCTAAAAGGGTAACTTCAATAGTTTTACCTTAAATAGAATAATTTCTGCTGATTTCTCATGGACTCCTGCTCACTAACAGTTATAAAATTTTATGTAGTCTGAGCAGACTGGGTGCAGGGGGGGGGGCGGTGGCAGAGGGCAAGGAGTAGGGGATGAGAACATAGGGAAATGGGAGGGTCAAGCTGGAACAGGGACAGAGTGGGAGGGTAGGGAGGGAGATACCGTAATAGATGAGGACATCATGGGAATAGGAAGAGGCAGGGTGCTGAGGAGGCTCTCAGGAATCCACAAGGATGACCCCACCTTGGTCTGCTGGCAGTGGTCTAGAGGGTGCCTGGACCAGTCTACTCTGGTGACCAGCCTAGCGAATAACCTAGCTGTCATCATAGAGTCTTTGTCCAGTGACTGATGGAGGCAGATGCAGAGATCCACAGCCAGGCACCAGGCTGAGCTCCAGGAATCCAACTGATGAGAGAGAGGAGAGATTCTGCAGGTGGGAGACGTGGAGATCATGATGGGAAGACATGCAGAGATGACTGGCCACACTAGTGGAAGCCCATGAACTGTAGACTAGTGGCTGTGGAGCCCCCATGGGACTGGACTAGGCCCTCTGGATATGGAAGATGGTTGTTTGGCTTGAACTGTTTGGGGGGCACCCAGGCAGGGGGATTGGGATCTGTCCCTGGTGCATGGGCAGGCTCTTGGGAATCTGGTGCCTGTGGTGTGATGCCTTGTGCAGCCTTGGTGCAGTGGGAAGGGGCTTGGACCTGCCTAGGCTCAGTGTCCTGGGCTCTGCTGACTCCCCATGGGAGACCTTGATTTGGGGGATGTGGGGATGTGGGGTGGCTTGGGAGAGAGGGCTAGGGAAGGGAGGAGGGAGGAAGGTGGGATCTGTGGGTGGTATGTGGAGTGAGTAGAAAATTTCTTAATAAAGAAAAATGAAAAAAAATTATGTAGTCTATGGGCTAACTACAGCTATAGGTTCCTCTCTAT
The DNA here is from genome assembly GCF_949786415.1 of Peromyscus eremicus. Classification (NCBI taxonomy): domain Eukaryota; kingdom Metazoa; phylum Chordata; class Mammalia; order Rodentia; family Cricetidae; genus Peromyscus; species Peromyscus eremicus. Next base: position 47,761,227 of record NC_081425.1, on the reverse strand, counting down.
GCTGTGGATCTGCAGGTCTGTAGGTGTTTTGTAGACAGAGCCTTTGGGGTATGAGCAGGAATGCCAGGGTACTATGGAGTGGAGAGGGTAAGCACGAGAACAACTGCCCTCATTATAGACAAGAGCTGAGTCCTGAGTCAATTGTGGCTTACTGTGGCAACTGGATGTTAAGAGATGGAGTGGGCTGTGTGCACAAGTCTGGCCTCATCCATGTGAAGTGGAACAAGGAGACTAAGAGAACTCCCTCCCTTCAGTATCAATGTGATACTGAAGATATCCTGAGACTACCTTTCGCTTCAAGCAAGTGACAGGAATGGACTCTATAGGGAATGAAGGAATCATACTGAAAATCCACACAATAGTTTAAAATTTAGAGGCCTTGTTTTCTGTGCCATCGGAATAAAAGTGGCTTTTGAAGAGGGGCATGCATACTCAAAAGCATTACGTTGCACAAACTGTAAACAGGGCAGAGAGCTCGAGCATTCCTTGACAGAGAAAGATGACTAGATGCCAGGAAATTTGTCTTCAGACAGCTTGGCATATTTAACTCAGTGAACTAAAAAAAAAAAAAAAAAGAAAGAAAAACCTTATCTCTGACATTTTCAAACTTGCTTCTCCCCATGTGGAAAGAGGATTGCTGGGGAATGAACACTGATAAGCCTGCATGCTACCTGGAGTGTTATACTTCCTTCAAAGCTGCTTTGTCCTGGAAGTACATCATTAGCCGCCATCATAATCATAACCCTCATTGCTCCATTTATTGAGAGCCCATCACCTGCCAGGTGTGAAACCTGGCACTTTGTAGATACCATATTTAATCTTTACAAGGATGCTACAAGGTATTGGTATTCCATTTTATAGAAGGGAAACTGAGGCTTAGTATAGTTTGGCCAGGCTAAGATTTCAAACTAGACCCTAAAACTTCTCATTAAAAAAATGTCAAAACAAACACCTGATTTATGCTTAGGAAATGGGTAAGATGGTAGTTGGCTCTAAGAAGCCAGCACCAGAGGATATACTAGCTCAGCTCTTGAGCTTTTTTGTTTTTATTTATCTTGTGTAGGTCAGCTTTTCTTATGTGTGATAAGATATGTAAACAATCAAACCAAGAACTTCATGGGAGGGTCTTTCTGGGCTCCGAGGTTTCAGTCCCACCTACTGGTTTCCTTAGCTTAAGCCCCCGAGTAATGGCAGAAACATAGAAATGCTCACTTTAGTTGTGGCTGAGAAACAGACAGAAAGAAACCAGGGACAAGGTACACCCTTCAAAGGTATACCCTTCATGACCTGCTTCCTACTAAGCCCTCCCTCCTAATAGCCCTGTAAACTATAAACTCATCAATGGGTTAACTATTGCTGAAGTTAGAGGCCTCATGACCCAATCACCTCTGTGTGAGCCTTCCATACAGGAGCCTTTGGGGATATTTTATATCCAAATCTTGAAGTCTCTGGACTGTGTGATTCCCATTGACCAAGAAAATGGATTACATTTACCATGAAAACTTAATTCCTTGGTCTGAAAAGACAGCTGCTGTATGAAGACATGGAGTTCCTTGAGTGGTGAACACGCAGAAGGGATGGAGCAGACAGTAGACAGGACTGAACTGGCTTAAAATGTGCTATTTTTAGACATGATAGCTATAATAGAAAGTATAGAAAGTAACTAAAAATAATGTGTTTGTCACAGCTCTAAATGGGATGTCTCCAACAAATCCCTCCCCTCAGAGTTCAGGGAACCCCAGAGAAGAGGAAGCAGGAAGAATGGAAGATCCAGAGGGGATAGAGGACACCAGAAGAATAAAACTCTCTAAATCAACTGAGCAAAGCTCTTGTGAGCTCACAGAGACCGAAGCAACAAGCCAAGAGTGTTCACAGGTCTGCACCAGGTCCTCTTCATATATATTATAGATTTTCAGCCCAGTATTTCCATGGGACTCTTGAGCGGGTGAACAAGTGGGTCTCTGATTCTAGTGCTTTCTCTTGGGGCTCTTTTTCCCTCTCTTGGTTTGGCTTATCCAACTTTGATGTGATTATTTCTGTCTTATTATATTTTATTTTGTCTAAAAAAAATTCAAGAAACAATGTGTTTGCATAATTAATTGTAAAATTCCATTGAGTAATGTATGTACATGTTTATAAGCTCATCCTTATATAAAATGCAGAAAAGATATTTAAACAATATTACATTATTGTGTCATAAAAATAATAGTCATGAGTGGTGTTGACTTATGCCATATACATGAATATCCGTGGAGTTTTGTTTTTTATTTAATAGAGAAAACTGGGCCCTATTCTGGGTGAATGCCCTAAGCCTTAAAAAGGCTTGTTAGAGATAAGAAACATTATCTAATCTAAAACTAAAGATCAGCCAAAAGCCTCTCTATAGCAGAGAATGTTATGGGAGGTTCCCATAGTGGGGTACTGTCAACCATCAACCACTCCATGTAACACCTTGTAATCTCAGCAACAAAATGATGAACAGAAGTAGCCAGATACAAAGGGTATTACTGCGTGAGTCTCCCAATGTGAAACTGGACAACCATCTTTGCTGTTGGAAGTCAAGGCAGTGACTACCCTTAGAGTTAAGAGCAAAGGACTGAATGGGAGATTAAAAAGCTGTCTTTAATTTAATTCAATTTCTTTAATTTAATTTCAGTTTCTCAGCTCAGTACTGATGAGCACAGGTAAATTCAGTATGAGAAAATTAATTGCACTATAATCTTACAGGAGATGTGTGTGTGTGTGTGTGTGTGTGTGTGTGTGTGTGTGTGTGTGTGTGTGTTGTGAAATATTAACTATGTAAAGATGTGTAACATTTGTTTATGCTGTGGAACATTACTTTAACTATGTAAAGTTGTGTTACATTTGTTTGTGCTGCATTTGTTTAACAATGTAAGGATGTGTTGCATTTGTTTCACCTTGCCTGCCTAAGGCACCTGATTGGTCTGATAAAAAACTGAATGGCCAATAGCTAGGCATAAGAGGGATAGGCAGAGAGAATAAGTAGGAGGAGAAATCTAGGCTCTAGAGTGAAGAAGGAGAAGAGAACAAGGGAGAAAGAGAGAGACATGCCCAGGGCCAGAAACCAGGCAGCTGCCAGCCAGCAGGCACTGGAGGAAGCAGGAAAGTAAGACATACAGAAGGAAAGAAAGGTTAAAAAAAAAAGGCAAAAGGTAAATAAAGAGAAACAGGTTAATTTAAGTTAAAGAGAGCTAGCCTGAAATGAGCCTAAGCTAGGCCAAGCATGCATAACTAATAAGAAGTCTCCATGTCTTGATTTGGGAGCTCATTAGTGGCTAAAAGAAAGTCTGCTACAAGTGTGTGTGTGTCTGTGTATCTGTGGGGTGTGTGTGTGTGTGTGTGTGTGTCTGTGTCTGTGTTTATGTGTCTATGTGTGTATCTGTGTGTGTGACATACTTAAAACCTAAAGCAAGCCTAAAACATCTGTAACAAAGCACACTGCAGTTATTAGTCAATTAAAAAAATTTTAGACCAAGACAAAATAAAATACAAAGTTGCATAGCTAAATAAAGATGACATAATAGGAAAAGATGGGCAGAGTTAAGCACTGAAATCCAGTACAGGCACTGGACCATGTCACAAACTTGGGCACATCTCTTTTCTTCCCAAGAGGCACTGTGTCACAGATTCTACCTTCCCTGCCATGCAGAGCTGTCGCCAGCATTTAATGGGAATGTGAAGCACATGACCCATTAGCATCCATGCATCTCCTTTCCTTGACCCTAAAATAAGCAAGTGTTTCATACAAATCCAACTGCTCCATTCTTAATGCAGTGAACGTACATAAGAATGTATCGTCCAATAGGAGAACACGACAATGAAATGTCATAGCGCTTCAGAATTAGGAAAGTCCAGAGAGCTTTTAGACCTTCCCAATTTTGCATGCTTTTCTGGGGTGGACAAGCAATGGTGGGTGGTAAATGAGCTACTGGACAACCAAACATCTCCAGAAACCATAACAATAATGCACAATGTGACATCTGAAAGAAGACTGGCTGTGCCATAGTGGTTAATAATCTAGAGCTGCACTCTTGCCTCAGTGGGGCGACACTAACACATGTGTTACTGGAGTAAATGAAGATCGCACTCCAGCAGCCAGATTCAAGTGCTACAGGAGAAAAAGAAACTGTTAAGGTATTGAAGAGTTTCAAGCTGAATGAGAATCAGAAAGAGCATGTTTCCATGTACAAGCATCTTATTATTGGATGCTGTAGGAGGAACTGGTACATTAGCATCCATAAGACTGCAATGAAGAATTTACTGAGTTGAAGCTTCTGCTATGACTCCTTGTTACTCCTCTGGGATCCAGAATAGACAGAATTCAGAGAAAATTTCAAGGAAACAAAGGTGGAAATCTGAGACACATAAGCAAAACTTAAAATGAGCTAATAGTTTTCACACACACACACACACATCAAAAAGGCACAAAAACCAGGAAATTCAACAACAACAGTTTTTTTTGAGTCAAAAGATCAAGGACTGAAAGGAAAAATATCACAAATACATAGCTGAAAAAAATAAAGCACAATTATCCTTCTAGCATGCTTCACAACATAGCCTGTGAGGCATATTATTGCTTCTCTGGGCAAAAATTATTGCTCCTTCACTGGCTCTTTTTTTTTCAATTTTAGAATAGTACATACAGTTGGTATACAATGGCTATAATTTCTTATTATAGAAGAAAGCATATCTGGTAATAAAAGCAACAAGCAGAATGGAAGAGAAAAGAGTGTGTGAACAGATAAAATTGTTTTATATGCCACAATCTTCTTTTACAGTCTTTGGCTGCTAGGGTCAATAGCAAATGATTCTAGAAGCCATGGATTGTGATCACCCTCAAAATAGGTGATAACAAAATTTGGAGACAGCTATACAACCATGAAAGATGGCTATATTACAGGAGGGCATTCTAAACATCCCAAAAATGAGAGGGCACAGAAAAGTATCTTACAAATTTCTACTAAGTCTCTAAAAATTTAAATTTCTTGGCATTCTCCAAAAAGTAATAACTTACCAAAAATGGTGTCTGGTCCATATCTAAGAAATAACAAAGGAGATTTGTTTATGTGCTAACCCCACACGCTATTCTCTAGGAGGAAAGACCAGAAGTAGAGAGTTTCTGGTTTACTCCAGAGTGACCTTGATAGAAAGAAATACAAAGAATTATAAGGTGAGAGGGAATTATTCTAAATCAGAGTTCAGTAATTATGTTTCTGTAAAAAGCTTAATACCACATGATTGCTGTCACAACACAGTGTGACACTTTTCCTGTGGAGACATGAACAAACAGATGTCCCTACCCCAGACAGGAAACAAATGGTACATCCCAGGAGAATGTCATCAAAGTCCTACTTGGTGACGGTGTGTTTTATTGCAGTTATGTGCAGGGATGTGGGTGAAGGGTTACTTACAAGAGCAGAAATGACTCAAAGTTTTATCACCAAAGCCCACTCCAGCAAGGGCGACAGCTCATGAAAGCTGGAAACCTGGAGCATACTACATAGCCTGCAGTCAGCTCAACAGTTTGAAGAGTGTCCTTTCCAGGCTCTTCAGCTGGTCTGTTTTCTCCAGATAGCTGTGCTGGTCTGACAGGGTCTTTCAGAATTCCCTCGTGTTTATATATGCTTGGGGAGAGAAGATGCTTATATCTGGTCAGTTTCAGGGACTTCCTGAAGTGTAGATGTAACCAACCATCTTATTAAATAAGAAACACAGAACTAATGCAAAGAAGAAAGTCAAGAGGTCAGAGCTAAGAGCTAAAACCTTACCCTTCCTCCTGCGGTGGTCCTACCTCTCCTAACCAGAGCTACTTCCTGTGTTAAAGTATTTATATAGAGTTTTTGTTCTGCCTTCTCATTGGTTGCAAACCCAACCACATGACCGCCTCGTCACGGCCTGTCTGTATAGACCTCCAGGTTTTCTATGATTGGTATTGAGATTAAAGGCATGTGTATCCAATACTGGCTGTATCCCTGAACACACAGAGACTTACCTAGCTCTGCCTACCAAGTGCTGGGATTACAAGCGTATGCCACCACTGCCCTGCTTTCCTATGGCTTGCTAATAGCTCTGACCCCCGGGCAACTTTATTTATTAACATACAAATAACATTTTAATACAAATAAAATATCACCATACTGAAGTTTAACAAGGTTTTTTTTAGGATGGAATGATTCACCTCCCTTACAACATCCTGTGTCTTAATGAGCTTTCTTCCAAGTTGGAAGGTTTTATCTTGAAGGAATTTGCCACACAGCACACGATGACTCAAGCATGCCATTGTGGCGTAAAAGAAATTGTGGGTAATGTGTAATTGAGTGCATCTGGCTGGGTTCTAGCAAAAACATCTCAGAAAATAGACAGCAAGAAGTAGTCCATGGGGCATCGTGTGCTGATCCCTACTGTAGAGAATATACATTGATCATAGTCTCAGGAAGATATCTGCCCTCAAGACAATATTAAAAGTTGTACACCTCAGTTTCCTAAGACACTCGTGGCTTATTTGTCTTCTTTAAAATTTTTTTAAAGACCCTGCTTCTTGATTTTTGAACACAGATCTCACTTATTTTCATATGCTTTAAAACTATATCAAAACCTTAAAATAATGAAAGGAAGTCTGGATACAAAGTATCGCTCTTTGGGGAAGAATGACTAGTCTATGCAACTAATTCAAGCATGATTCATTCCAATGTAATAATACGACTAATGTAAAACATGTAAACAAGAACATTATGCTTCTTTCTTCTTTCAGTGGTACCATAAAAAAAAGCTGTGAGTTAGAAAGAAATTCAATCTTTAATTTCAACATGGCTATTCAGGACCTGCCATATACAATAAAGAGCTCCAAAATCCAGAGGAGGTCAGATAGTGATGAGGGATGAGGCTGAGAACATGCTGGTCACCTCAGATCTCATAAAAAGCTGTCAGCATCCATCTCTCCCCAAGGCTGCAAACTGAAGAAAGAAAGGCTGACAACCTTTTTTTTTTTTTAAAGCAGAATGGAGTAGGTCTGAGGAGGGCAGGAGCTTTCTTATCCCATTTGAAACAGGAAAGGCTCTGAAAGGCATCTATGGATAAGTGGTGCTGAGTGGCTACAGGACAGTATTTGCATTGATCACTGTCTTCTAGCATCAGTGTCTGCTGGCTGGGGAGACGGAAGCCATGGACACAGGTAAGAGAGAGAGCAAGAGTGAATGAAAGGGAAGAAGGAAGAAAAGGGGGAAGAAGAAGAGGAGAGGAGAGGAAAGAAGGAAGGAGGGAAGGAGAAGGAGAAGGAAGGGAGGAAGGGGAGGGGAAGGAGAGAGGATGGGGAAGGGAGAAAAGAAAGGAGAGGGGGAGGGAGAGAAAGGAAGGGGTGAGAGAAGGGGAGGAAAAGAAGGAGAGGTAGAATGGAGGGAAAGATGGGAGGGAGAAGGAAGGAAAGGGGGAGTAGGGAGAGAGATGAGGGCAGAAATGGGGGAGAGATGAGGGTGAGACAAGGGAGAAGGGAAGGGACAGGTATAGGGAAGGAGAGGGGGAGGAGAAGAGAGGAAGAAAGAATGAATATGGATGAATAAGGAATTGGTCTAAACCAGATTTACATCCACTGGATAGGACCATGCTCTGGTCCTATGGAGAACTTCTGGAAGTAACAGAAAAAAAAACAATAAAACAAAAACAACAAAAGAAAAGTCAAATACCAAGAATATTTCATCCTCCCAAAAACAATTCCAACGTTTGATCAAACATTATGATGTGACCACGAAGGCCTTTATGAAGCTATGTCCCATGTAAACAAGAGCTCTAGATTTGGGTCTACATCTCAATTAGAGTTAAAGAGGGACCTCAAAAGGAGATCTCAGAGGATCCCACTCTGAAAGAGCGGAGTCACGGAAGTGCACACCATACAGAGGCTGTGAGAGTAGACAGCCCCAAACACAGGGAAAGACAGCGAGAGAGGCTGAGAAAACAGAGGGAAGGAGAAGAAAGGAACTCCTCCTAATTGGAGTCTCTAAGACAGACAGTCAAAATAATGTTGAAAGAGTGAGAAACTAAGAAGAGAGCTGCCTCCATGGACAGTGGTAAAAGTCAAGAGAATTAAAAAACAAGCTCAATTCCAAAGAGAGAGAGAATGGCATAACATCTGAAATCATGAAGGATGGAGGGTGGGTGTGGAAAAGCAACGGGGTTATACAGCAAAGAGAAGAATATGGCCCCCAATACGCTGTTCACCAGTAGGAGAAGGAAAACAGAAGCCTCATCCACAAGGCCATTCAGGTGACCCTGGTCAAAGAAGATGGGTAGCCCTAACCACAGGCCAGTCGAAGTCTAACTGAGAGCTTTGGTCAGACTGTGGCTCCTTCAGCATCATGGGACAGCAGTGGAGACAGGACTGCTGGGTCACCTGTCACATCTCAGAAGCATGTCTCATGTCTCTGGTTATTGTTATTATAGCCACATGGAAGCTGTTGTTTAAGACTGAGCTACCCTGAGGAGTCGATAACAAGAAAAAAAGAAATCTTAAGCTAGGGAACCTAAGAGTCAACCATCTTCTCTCCAGGACAAAAGACAGCATGGCAGCAAGTGTGACGAGAGACAGGATCCATGACATCACTTGTGTGTCAAAAAGCTGAGGAGACAGGAGGCTTTTCTCGGGTGGTGAAAGGTTGGCATTCAGCTCATCACAAGACAATAATTGTGGAGTCAGGGACCCCTGGCCTTGAAGTCAGCAAAAAGAAGAGCCTCTGGAGCCACCTGTCTGAGGTTCACTGCCAGCAGACCTGAGGATCCTGGGTTCCGGCCGACAATTTTTCAATGGTGAGTGGGCTTTAAAGTCCTGAGGTCAATCTGTCCTTATAGATTCCAGTGCTGTGTTGACTCTTCCCCCCCCATCCTCATGCCTTGTGAGACACCCCTTACTAGACATTAGCCTCATCAGTGTGGATACAAACTGATGAGTCCCCAAAGGTGTGGGGACTCTGACAAGCCTACAGCCTACAAAGCTAAGTGTGACCAGCAGGGGCCCCTGGTGTGCCAAGGGAAGCCACTAACGTGAAATCAGCTGTGACAGACAGTGCTAGGCCATAGGACACAAGTCTCCAGGACGGCCTGAGTGCTCCTGCCAGCCACAGGGCCACTTTGAAGACTGCAGTTTTGGAGGACACGGACAGAATATGACCCGGCACTTCCTGTCTTCTTCCCTCCCCCTGTTCCACCTCCTTCCTTTTAAACTCTGTGTTCAGTGGTTTTGTCTGTAAAGCCATGATATTTTATTTTTTTATTCCTGTCCTTACATTTTTGTTGACACATTTTTTCTTTGTGGGACAATCACATTTTAGCTTGTCTCCATCTCCTTCCTCTTATCCTTCTCCAGACTCATTTTTTCTCCAGTCTCATTTTTTCTTTCCTTATTTACCTTACTGCTTCCTGCTTTCTCCACTTTACCCCCTGCCTTCCTCTAGCTTTTTCAAGTAATTGGTTTATTTTTATTTTATGTGCACTGATATTTTGCCTGCATATCTGTATGATGTGTTGGATCCCCTGGAACTGGAGTTGCAGACAGTTTTGAGTTTCCTGGGTCCTCTGGAAAAGCAGACAGTATTCCTAACCACTGAGCAATCTCTTCAGCTCCAATATCCTCTATCCTATCCACATCTCTTTCCACACACACACATACCTTTTAGCTTCCTAGAACTCAATATCTTTTTTTTTTACTTGATGTTCCATGGTCATTGGTAGAGCATTACTTGACTTCAATCAATTTTAAGTATATTTCTGTATCTTTCCAGTTAAGTTGTTAGAGCATTTTCTTTCTCCTCACTGAGGAGACAGGGGATTGAGACCTTTCAAATAGACTGTTCACTAAACTACTCCCTGATATGTAGGTAAAGGACTGACTCCACTAACATCCCCCAACGATACTTTCACATCTGTTTTCATCACCTCACTATTCCCAAATAGTCAGGAAATGGTACCAGCCTAGATGACTATCAACAAACGAATGCCTGAAGAAGATATAAAGCATTTATGCATATGCAATAAAATTTTATGCAGCCGCCGGGCGGTGGTGGCGCACGCCTCTAATCCCAGTACTTGGGAGGCAGAGCCAGGCGGATCTCTGTGAGTTCGAGGCCAGCCTGGACTACCAAGTGAGTTCCAGGAAAGGCGCAAAGCTACACAGAGAAACCCTGTCTCAAAAAACCAAAAAAAAAAAAATTATGCAGCCACAAAAAAACTGAACTAATAATATTCACAGGAAAATGGATAGAATTGGAAATCAATATGTGAAATGAAATTAGCCACATTCAGAGATAAATACTGTATGTTTTCTCTTACTAAATACAAAATGATGCATGTGTGCATATGTGTTTATGTAGATATAGAATCATGAACACATAAAGGGGACTGTGAGAATGGAAGAAATGGGGCTGGAGAGATGGCTCAGCCGTTAAAGGCTAGGCTCACAACCAAAAATATAAGAGAATGGAAGAAATGGTAAATAGAAAGGGCAGTGGAATATGTCTACAAGACAGCAGAAGGGCAAATGACCAGGGGAAGGGGACATTAGAAAGGTGGAAGGGGATACGGGGAGGGGATCAAATGAGGACACAGCATGACACGTATGAATAAAGTGCTATTATGGAACACATTACTTTGTATGCTAACTTAAAATTTTAATAAGAAAAAGGAAAAAAAAAGGTTGTTCACTAAGGTGATTCCCTAATAAAACCAAATGCAATGCCCAAACTAGCAGATGCATCAATCACCACATAAAATGCAAAAAAAATAAATAAATAAATAAAACATGATGCTTTGAAGATACCAGAACTCAGGACTTGGGAGGCAGAGGCAGGCAAATCTTTACTTTGAGGCCAGCCTGGTCTACAGCACAAGTTCCAGGACAACCAGGGCTACACAGAGAAACCCTGTCTCAAAACAACAACAACAAAAAGATATCAGAATCAACTCCAAATCTAAAGATTCTGGTTGAAATAATTCAAAGCATACACTGAAAATCATTTCAAAGGACTAAGAAAATAAAGAAGAATAAAGTGAGGAGTCCAGTGCAGTTGGTAAAAATGAAACTCAGGAATGAGGTGAACGGCAGCAACACTGACAGGAAGCAAATGTTGAAAATGAAAACTAATAAAGTACAAAGTCAGAGCAGAAAGTGTCCCTAACAGACCAGAGCAAGCAGGAAGGAGAGCATCAAGGACAGAAGACAACATTGAAGAACTGCTACATTTACATATTGATAAGGAACAATAGGCAACTAAGTATGACGACCTGAGAATCCAAGGGATAGAAGGAGTTATATAGAAAAAAGAATGACAGAAAAATCAACTCAATGAAATTGTAACAAAACTTTCCCCCAAAGTTATGGAAAGAAAGGTTTATCAAGCACAAGAGGCATTTAGAACCTCAAGTAGATATGGCTGGAGAAGAATCTCTCCATGGCATATTATAGTCAACATATCAAAATCAAAACAGAATGAAAATAGTAAAAGCTATAATATTAAAACACTAACATCTAGCCACAGTGCTACATACACCTGTAATGCCAGCACTTGGTAGGTAGAGGAGAAAGCTCATGAGTTCACCATCATTCTTAGCTATGAGTTCAAGGCCAAGCTGGGCTGCATGAGACCATACCTCAAATACATATAAATCAACTTACTAAAGTAAACATGCCAAAATAATGCCAGACCTCCCAAAAGATACCTTAACATCTAGAAAAGCATGAAATTATATATTTTAAGCTTTGAAACAAAGCAATCACCAACCAAGATTGCTACATCTAATGAAATTGTTGGTTACTTTGTTTTTTTAATTGTCAGAGACATTTCAAGACAGGCACAAACTAAATGAACTCACACCAAATAAACTAGGACACACAGTGAAAAAAGAAAATCTCAATCATAGAGTTGAGTAAATAATTGAGGCAGCACATACAAGACTCACATAAACTCAAGACAGAAAAAAATCCCAGCAAAAAGAGGGAAGGTCAACATATGAAAATCTGTCAATGTAATTCACCATATAAACAAACTGAAGGAAAAAAAACACATGATTATCTCCTTAGGTGCTGAAAAAGCCTTTGACGATATCATGATAAAAGTCTTGGAGAGATCAAGGATACAAGGAACATATCTAAACATAATAAAGGCAATTTACAGCAAGCCAACAGCCAACATCAAATTAAATGGAGAGAAATTAAAAGCAATTCCACTAAAATCAGTAACAAGACAAGGTTGTCTACTCTCTCCATCTATCCAATATAGTACTTGAAGTTCCAGCTAGAGTAGTAAGACAACTAAGGAAATTAAGGGGATACAAATCAGAAAGGAAGAAGTCAAAGTATCTTTATTCATAGATGATATGATAGTATACATAAGTGACCCCAAAAATTCTACCAGGAAACTCCTACAGCTGATAAGCACCTGTATCAAGTGGCTGGATTCAAGATTAACTCAAAAAAAAAAAAAAATAGTAGCCCTCCTATATGCAAATGATAAATGGGCTAAGAAAGATATAAGGGAATAAACACTCTTTACAATAGCCTCAAATAATAATAAAATATCTTGTGGTAACTCTAACCAAGCAAATGAAAGACCTGTATGACAAGAACTTCAAGTCTTTGAAGAAAGAAATTTGAGAAGATATCAGAAGATGGAAAGATTTCCCATGCTCTTGGATTGGTAGCATTAACATAGTAAAAACGGCCATCTTACCAAAAACAATCTACAGATTCAATACAATCCCCATTAAAATCTCAACACTATTCTTTAGAGACCTTGAAAGAACAATACTCAACTTCATATGGAAAAACAAAAAGTCCAGAATAGCTAAAACAATCGTGTATAATAGAATAACTTCCAGAGGTATCACCACTCCTGATTTCAAGCTTTATTGTACAACTATAGTAATAAAAACTGCAGGCCAGGTGGTGGTGGCACACACCTTTGATCCCAGCACTCAGGAGGCAGAGCCAGGTGGATCTTTGTGAGTCCAAGTCCAGCCTGGTCTACAGAGCAAGATCCAGGAAAGGCGCAAAGCTACACAGAGAAACCCTGTCTAAAAAAAAAAAAAAAAAAAAAAAACAGAAAAAAAACTGCATGGTATTGGCATAGAAATAGACAGGTGGCTCAATGGAATCTAATCAAAGACCCAGACCTAAATCTACACACCTATGGACACCTGATTTTCAACAAAGCAGCCAAAATCACACAATGGAAAAAAAGAGAGCATCGTCAACAAATGCTGCTTATCTAACTGGATGTTGACATGTAAAATGAAAATAGATCCATATCTATCACACCATGCACAAAACTCAAGTCCAAGTGGATCAAAGACCTCAACATAAATACAGATACACTGAACCTGATAGAAGAGAAAGTGGAAAATAGCCTTGAACACCTTGGCACAGGAGACAACTTCCTGAACAGGACACCAGTAGCATAGACACTAAGATCAACACTTAATAAATGGGACCTCATGAAACTAAAAAGTTTCTGAAAGGCAAAGGACACAGTCAATGGAACAAAACAGCAGCCTACAGAATGGGAAAAGATTTTCACCAATCCCACATCTGACAGAGGGCTGATCTCCAAAATATATAAAGAACTCAAAAAAACTAGACATCAACAAACCAAGTAATCCAATTTTAAAATGGGGTATAGATCTAAACAGAGAATTCTCAACAGAAGAATTTCAGATGGCCAAGAAACACTTAAGGAGATGTTTAACATCCTTAGCTATCAGAGAAATAGAAATTAAAATGACTCTCAGGTTCCATCTTACACTTGTCAGAATGGTTAAAATAAAAAACACAAGCAACAGCTTATGATAAAGAGGACATGGTGCAAGGGGAACAGTCATCCATTGTTAGTGGCATTACAAACTTGTACAGCCACTTTGGAAGTCAGTGTGGCAGTTTCTCAGAAAACAAGGAATCAATCTACCACAAGACTCAGCTATACCACTCTTGGACATATACTCAAGGGATACTCAATCACACCACAAGGAAACTTGCTTAACTTTTTTATAGCAGCTTTATTTGTAATAGCCAAAACCTGGAAACAACCTACATGGTCATCCTTGTAGATTCATGGGATATTCTCTTGTGCCAGGTTTTTACCTGACCCTGAAATGCCCCCCTTTCCAAGTAGTCTCTTTTACTACTCTTTTTTTCTTTTAGTTCCATCCATTAGCCTTCAATTTCCTGGTGTACTTGTTTTTAACAGTTGAATAATACTCCATTGTGTAAATGTACCATATAAATTAATATTTTAAGGCAAATAGATGAAACTAGAAAAAAATCATCCTGAGTGAGGTAACCCAGACTAAGAAAGACAAACATGGCATGTACTCACTCAGAAGTGGATATTAGATGTAAAATAAAGGATAACTATGCTACAATCCACAGACCCAGAGAGATTAGGTAATAAGATTTCCTAGGGGGTTACTAGAATCTCCCTGGGAAGGGGAAATAGAAGAGATTTCATGAGTGGACAGAGGGCTGGTGGGGATGGGACCATGAGTGATCAGGTTAAGGGGCGTGGCAGGAGAGTAGTGGAAGAGACTACTGGAGGGGGGTGCATTTTGGGGTTAAGTAAAAACCTGTCACAAGGCAATCTCCCAGGAATCTACAAGGATGGTCCCAGCTAAGAGTCCTAGCAATAGCAGATATGGAGCCTGAACTGGCCATCTTCTGTGACCAGGCAAGACTGCAAGTGGAGAGAGTGGGAAACCAACCCAGCCACATAGCCTTAGACCTACAATCTGTCCTGCCTATGGGATGTGCAGGAATTGGTGCCTAGCCCAATTGTCATCAGAGAGCCTTCACATAGCAGCTGATGGAAACAGATACAGACCCACAGCCAAGCATTAAGCAGAGCTCAGGGAATCTTGCAAAAGAGGGGGAGAAATGATTATAAGAGCCAGAGAGGTCAAGGATACCACAAGAAAACTTACAGAATCAACTAACCTGGGCTCACAGGGGATCACAGAGACTGAACTGACAACCAGGGAGCCTGCATGGGACTGACCTAGGCATTCTGCATATATGTTATAGTTGTGTAGCTTGGTTCTCTTGTGGGACTCCTAACAGTGGGAACAGGGGCTGTCTCTGACTCTTCTACTGGCTTTTGAGAACCTTAATCCCCATACTGGTCTTGCTCAGTCTTAATACATGCGGAGGTGCTTAGTTTTACTGCAACTTGATATGCCATGTTTTGTTGATACTCATGAGAGACCTGCCCTTTCCTAAACAGAAATGGAGGAGTAGAGGATTGGTGGGGTGGGAACAGAAGGGGGTGGGGGGGGACTGAGAGGAGAGAAGAGACAGGAAACTATGACCAAGATGTAAAATAAATAAATGATTGCTAGATAGATAGATAGATAGATAGATAGATAGATAGATAGATAGATAGACAGAGAGAGAGATTCTAGGGAAGGTTATGAGTCTCATCTATAGATAAGGAGTTATTAGAAACAAATTGCTACTAGAAGAGGGAAACTCCATTTTCTTTAAGTGTGTGACCGCTGGTATGCCGGCCACACTCCAGTGGATGGCTACACATCTGAGAGTATATGTGCAGGACCAACTGTACTTGATGAGGTTTGGTTGGGGTGTGTGTGTGTGTGTGTGTGTGTGTGTGTGTGTGTTTAAAAGAAAAAAAAAGAGGACACAGAGTTAGCTGGGTAGAGAAGAGGCCATGGATGTGGGAGGAGATGGGTGAGGGGTAAATATGATCAACATACATTGTATAAAATCCAAAATTTTTTTTAAAAAATGAGAAAAAGGTAAACAAAAAGACTTCTGGGTTCGATTGATTTAGCCATTCTAAAATGTATACATGTACCAAAACATTATGTATCAGTCATTAATATGTATAATTTCTACTCATCAGTTAAAAGTCAGTTGACTAGTTAGAAGATAGGGAAGACAACTCTTGGCAGTGTTAGAGTCCCTTGTTCTACTTCTGAGATCTAGTCACATCTCTGTTCATATCACAGTTTGGCTGTTCATCACATCCATGCTTGAGCTGGTGCAGAATGATAGTGATCACAAAGAGAGGCAACTCTGGGGAGAAAGGGAACTGAACTGATTTGACCCCTGTGAGGTTTTATAGCTCTGGAAAAGGGTTTGGAGATGGACTCATGATTGTTACAGGAAGTTGTGGAAGAGATAATACATTATAAACTGCTGGGAAAACAAAATTTTCACAAGCAACAAAATAATAGTATCTTGAATGGCTCAGAAGGGACATAATTTCAATGTGATAGATACATCATCGATTTTAATTTCAAAATATATTGAGAGAACTCTAATAAACAATGATGCAACTCAAGCGCTTAGAAAAACAAGAGCCAGCCAAACCCAAGATGAGTAGATAGAAATAAATAATAAAGATCACAATAAAAATTAATGAAACAATGACTGAAAGAACAAAGAATCAACAAAAATTGGTACTTTGAAAAGATAAAAAGATCAACAAACCTGGGAATAGGGTAGGGAGGGAAAGAGAGAGAAAAGGAAGAGCAATAAATAACACTAGGGGTGTTTGAAAGGTCATAGGGAACATTTTATGTTAACTGAAAATTACATACAATAAAGAAATATTGCATATACATAGAGTTGTATTGAAGTACACCACTTGTGGGTGATAAGGCTCCCCCAAAACACTGTAGACTATTTAAAAAAAAAAACAATGTGGGGCATAGGAAACCTCCTTTCAAGTTGTTGGTCAGCAGAGTACAAGAGGACCCAAATAATATAGGTTATTGCTGTTGCAGGTAAGACCTTAGTGCTGAACAATTCACACACTTCAGATATAGGATTGGAGGAATCAATCTGAATATAATCTGATTTGGAAGCTTTCTCCCTGAAGAATAGTTCACATAGTATCAGAAGAAGCTAAGTATACTCGAGCAGTCAGTAGTCCTATCTGTGAATCACAGCAATGACCAGATCAGCAAAATATTCTGAAAGATACAATAGTGGCATTTCTATACTGGGGGTAACCAATAGACACTTAATAAGACTTAAGGTCTGCTCACTAGGAGGGAATTCATATCCAGTACTGTAAGCTTAACCAACTACTCATGACTGCTGAGGCCATAGAACCCAAAAGAAAGCCCACTACTGCCACGTTGCGGTGTTGCTGGTGGCCCTATATGACACCTCTTGGGGGAGGGGACAAGTAGATGCAGAGTCAATAACACAGACTCCAGGAGTCAGGTGGGTCACAGAAGCAGACTCCTTTATTGCAGAAATTGAGCCTGCCTATATACCCTTCTCCTGCTGTCCCATTGGCCCTTGTAGGCACCTATAGAGGTGAGTTGTCCTTTCTCCATTGGCTCCATTGACCATGTTCTCCCATGTCAGCAGTCTCTGGGCACAGAGGCAGATTCCAGGTTGGCTCCAAGGGGAAGTTATTATATTGCATGTGCATGTGGCCCGGGTGGCTGTGGTCCAGTCAGGGTGACTGGCCACCTTCCTCCTACACTGCCACTTTCCTTAACCAGTATTAATTGCTAATTCCACTCTACATTTCCTATATCCACAGACAAGCATAGCTCTTGCCTCTCAAGGAAGCTTCTTTATGCAGTAGAAAGAAACCATTACAGAAGTCACAAGTGGTCAAAATGCAGAGAACTGGCCATCAGGTGTCCATTGGCTATCAATGCACATTTACAACACAGCATTTACACCAACTGCTTGCAGTGAGAGGGTGTCCTCTAACAAAAGATGGTGTGAAGTGGAGGGTGCTAGGGAGGAAGAGTTGAAGGACAAAATGGAGTATATATGATATAAATACATTATGTGAAATTCTAAAAGAATTAATAAAAATATTTTTTAAATCAACAAACCATTGGCCAACCTAACCAAAATACAGAGAGGAAACCCGAATTAATAAAACTGAAGATGGAAAAAAAGAGACTATTTTACTGGTGCCAATGAAATCTGGGGAATCGCTAGAAAATACTCTGGAAAATGTATGTCCTAAAAAGATGTAAAACCTCACAGAAATAATAAACTCCAAGAAATGATTGTAGGGGACACAGAGGTCAAGGATACCACAAGAAAACTCACAGAATCAACTAACCTGGGCTCATAGGGGATCACAGAGATTGAACTGACGACCAGGGAGCCTGCATGAGACTGACCGAGGCATTCTGCATGTATGTTACAGTTGTGTAGCTTGGTTCTCTTGTGGGACTCCAAGACACATGTGACCTACCAAAATTTAAAAAAGAGGACAGGAACAACTTAAATAGATATATAAAAAAGAATGACACTGGGGCAGTAACAAGAGCCTCCCAACAAAGAGAATCCCAGGGCTGGTAGGATTCACTGCTGAATTCTCTCAGAACTGAAATAAGAGCGAGGACCATGAATCCCCAGTGACCCCCATGAAATAGAAAATAGGGGGACATTACCAAAGTCACTCCATGGTACCAAGTTTACCTTGTCACAAAAATCAAATAAAGACAACACACACACACACGCACACACACACACACACACACACACACACACACGGAAGGGACAGGGAAGAAAAGAGAGAGACCTATATGCCAATGAGTCCAATGAACAAAGGTATAAATATAAAGGATTCTCAGTAAAATCCTTGCAAACCTAATTCAAAAGCACCTTTAAAGGGATGATATACATGATCTCCTTGGTTTCATTAAAGGCATGCAAAGACAGGTCAGTATAAATGAATCAGTAAACATAATGCAGACACACAGACACAAATAGACTCACAAACAGAAATCACATGCAGAAAAGGTCCTAGACGAAACTTAGCATCCTTTTATGATAAAAAGAATAGAAGGAATATACTCCAGTATAATAAAGAGTACATATGGCAAACTTATGGCCACCATTATGCTAAGTGAGGAAAACTGAAAACACTTCCTCTAAAACCAGAAATCTAGCAAGAGTGTCTTCTCTCTCTAGTCTTATTAAAAATCGTGCTGGTAGAATTGTAAACTAGCCCAGACACTATGGAAGTCAGTATGGTAGTTTCTCAAAAAGTAAAACTGCCTTTCCTGTGCCAGATATACCATTCCTAGGTATTTATCTGAAGGATTCCAAGCCAATACATCACAAGACACTTTCACATCAATTTTTACGGCAGCACAATTCACAGTAGCCCAGTTACGGGGCCAACATCAGTTAAGCCATAAAAAGAAGGAAATTATGTCATTCACAGGAAAACTAGAAATCACATTATGTAAAATAAGTCAAATTCAAATAAAATTCTCATAGTCTCTCATATTTAGAATCTTGATTTAAATACAAATATATGTGCATGTATATGTGACATCAAAGCATAAGGGGAACCATATGACAGGACAACTGGTTATAAAGGGAGAGAATACAACATAGGATATGGAGATGGACAAAAAATATATATTATACATTTTTTATATGGAATATATTTTCTGACATTCATATATATATATATATATATATATATACATATTTCTGTATGATGCACATACAGAAGGGAGACCATGTTGGGGGTACCATGTCAGAGGAACAGCAGGTGGCAATTGAAGTTCAAGGTGTCAGCCCACCAGGAGGAAAATCCCTAATGGGTGAATCTTGGTCAGGAAAGGCCCCGATACCACAGACCTCAAAATGTCTTTTGCTTCTGCTGTGCCTTTACATATTTGCCCCTGCCAGCTTTCTCTGGTATCTGGCATGGTATGAATGGGTGTGGGGAGATCCCCACTGCCTGTAATGTAGTATGTTTATCTCGTGGAAACATCCCATTCTACTGGGTATTTTTACCTGTGTATTATTATGAAGATGATTTCTTCCTAAACTGTACTGTCTAAATGATAATAATAATAATAATAATAATAATGTTAGTATAAATAGAGTTTTGATGATTAAAAATATAAACAAAGAAATATCACACTGCTACAACACATGAATTTCTATTGAGGAGCTGTATAGACTGTGGCTTAGGTTAATGATTAAGAAAAACAATTGAGTCCCAGTTAGCCCAGCTAGCTTAAATTCTTGAGAGATGTGTTCACAGGCTTCAGAGTGTGTCATAGCTGAAACAAAGCTTTGAAAACAACTTAAATTTAGACTAAGATGTTTTTGTCAAATAGCTTTGAGGTGAAATACCCAAGAAGATAATCTAAAGGTTTAGAAAGAAACATAGTTGAATGCGGTACTCTTTAAGGTCAGAGAACAAGAACAAAGCAGCCCAATTATCATTAGCTGACATACTTTCCTTGCTAGGTTTGATTGATGACCAAAGGTGATGATTAATTCCTTGTGCCCATTGTTGCTCTCAATCTCCTGATATGAGAAACTATTGATGGGTGGGTATGAAGAGTAAGATTTAAAGTAGAGCTGACTGATTCTTTTTCATACATAAAGTTTAGGTTTGTAATTCTTTTAAGATTACCTTTCAAGATAAGTAATAAAGTAATTGCCCCTTTCTTTGTAACTGCAAAATGCAGCCTGTTAGTAAATACTTGACTGAGAAAAATACCTTGCTTGCCCACAAGGTTAATATATAACAAGTTGCTTGGGTATGAATGTATGTGGGTTCTTAGGATAATTTGTTTTTCACCTGCAATATGTAAAATGTTTAATCATGTAAAGAATATGGAAAACATGCTGTTTGTTACTGTTTGTTTTGTATTTGTTGTAATCATTCACTTGAAAATCAGAATGTAACCACATTGTAATTTGTATATTGCCTGCAAGATTTTGCTGGGGTATATAAGATGTAAGGGAAAGAATAGGGATAGAGTCAGAGAGAGTTAAAATGAGAAAAAGAAAAGCATCAAGAGTCAGAAGGAAAACATCAAGAATGGGAGAAGGAAATCACCAGGAAAATGAAGACTAGAGAATGCAAAAGAAGAATAAAGGAGGAAACCGTGAAGAGAGTGTGAGTATCTTTTCCCTAACCCCCTCAGATAAAAAAGTCTAGTATGTGCCAATGCTGTTGATTTCCCTTTGAGCCCTGTGCTGCTTGGAGGCTGGTCCCCCAGGCAGTGTTAGGGGGGCAATGGGAACAGCAGAGCGGGGAGGGATCAACAAAAGTAGGAGTGCGCAGATACGAGACGGCACAATGACATACATATGATGTCACAATGAAACCCATTATTTTTATCCTGACCCAAATATTAATAAATTTACTTAAATTTAGGAACCTTTAGAAAGAAATTAATGTACTACTAGAAAGGTCTTATGATGTTTCTGGAAATCCTGACAGACATTGAAGGTGTATGTGTATTCTATTTATATTTTTAGTCCGGCAAGCTAAACATACAAAGCTAAAATGAAAACAGATCCATCAAGAGTTTAAATCAATGATTCTCAACCTTCCTCATGCTGTAACACTTTAATACAGTTCCTCATGTTGTGGTGACTTCCAGCCATAACATCATTTTCATTGCTACCTCATAACTGCAATTTTGCTACTGTTATGAATCGTAATGCAAAATCTGATACACAGGATATCTGGTATGCGATCCCTGTGAATGGATCATTCAATCCCCCAAAGGCTTGCAACCCACAGTTTGAGAGCTGCTGATCTAG
The DNA here is from genome assembly GCF_949786415.1 of Peromyscus eremicus. Taxonomy (NCBI): domain Eukaryota; kingdom Metazoa; phylum Chordata; class Mammalia; order Rodentia; family Cricetidae; genus Peromyscus; species Peromyscus eremicus. Next base: position 47,739,647 of record NC_081425.1, on the reverse strand, counting down.
ACGAAAGTTTTAAACACATGAACCTGAATGGCCTCATCAGACTCATAGTTCTCCACAGCAATATGCAAGCCTAGTGGATGGCTAATTCAATAGCTACAACATCCTTACAGGAAAAAAAAATGTAACACAAGAGTTTCAAACTGATCAAATTTTTCTTGTGTAGATAGGCAACAGAATTTCTCTTAGCTTTTGAGCACTCAAGGAGTATGGTTACATGATTATTTTTGAAAAGACCCCTGAAGAACCTTCTTTGACCAGTCATAGGCCACCCATAGCAAAATAGACAGTATTAAGCATCAAAATCAAGGACAAAGACCAGAGGCAACATGGGGATTCTGATCACAGAGCAGAAATTAGACATGATACCTTACAAACTTGCAAAGACTAAGGAGTGTCTCTCCTTCTCTTTATAGATGTCATCTAAAGCTGGCAAAGCAAGTGCTAAGCATATGCACACACCTAAGATACAGAAAAGCTACAACCACCTCACAGACAGCCCCAGCTCTGCACAACCCTATCTGTTAACAGTTGGGAGTGATTCACAATCTGGGCTGTGGCTGGGACTATAAACTAGCAAAGCATTTTTGAGAGCTAGTCAGTGATTTCTTTTTAAATTTAGCACTCTACGATATTACAATTTATTTAATTGTATTAACTGATTGCTTATTTAATTAATTTAATTACTAAAAGGAAACTGGTTAAGAAAATTATGGCATATCCATCAGTAGAATTCTATTGACAATTTGTGTCCTCTCCCAACATTAAGACTGAGTGTTCTTATAGCAAGCAATATGAGAAGAGGCTCTTGGTCCTTGTCAAGGAAGTGTCTGGGAACAGGTTATACGTGGTCAGAATGAGCAAGGGTCAAGAGAGCAGAAAAGGAGAACTTGAATGGGGAGTGGCGATGTCCCTTTTGGAAGGGAAGAATTTGTTAGTCTCAAACACTGTAACTTCCAAAATTCTATTACATTTTATGCCTTGAAGGTTCAAACATAAGAACTTCTTCATGAATGTCTCAATTGAAAAGGAATGAAATTTTAATATTACAGTGAAACAAATTTTAGTAGCCAATCAGTTGTTAGCAAAATCTAAGGGTGGTAGAGTTGCCTGTGTAAAGAACCCTTCGTTAGGTACAGGAAAATAAAAAATGAGCTGCTAGTGGGGATGTAAATTAGCATACAATGTAAGGGGGCTATTTTTGGTACCCGCAAGGCTAACATTTTGCCTAGTTGTCAAAAAGAGATCAATTAAATGAGTTATGGAGTATCTATCAGTAAAATTCCATTGCCAATCTGTATTTCTAATTTTATGTACAATGTACATATCATATACAAACCATATATATTTATATGTAATTACACTTAAGTAAACACATGGACAAAGAAAATATCTAATGGAATGTAAAATATGGGGTTATGTTTAGATAAGAAATTCTCCTAAATGTCATGACTTTTTATGAGCATTTTATTTTTTTGTAGTTAGCAATTTACAAAAAAAAACCCACAAAATTAATATATATTATCAACAATAGTTTTTGCATTTTATTTACATTCACAGATTCAAACAATATTAGAGTTGGTAGGGACCTATAAGAACAATGCCAACTGGTATTCTAGGAATGTGTCTCCCTGAGAACATCTTAAGCACACAACATCATCTTCTTCAACCCTTCTACCCTGAAGATTCACGTCTTCTTTGGGACAAAGTGTATGCGTGTGGTTCTGCCAAGAGGATCTCTAAAATAAGTCACCAAACTGAAATCTCAATTCCAGGGACAATGATCATCTCACGAAAACAAACTAAAAATGGTTGTAGCCACCTGACTACTATAGACCACCACAGAGCAAGGGCAGTTCTATAATTGAAGATTTGCTTCTCTCAAGGGGTAGAAACGGCTTCCACAGACACACTGTGAGGTATCAAGCAGTAGACTGATCAACTATGATTCTCTCTACCCCCTCCTGACACACCCATGAGGACTGAGGCAGGATGGACCTCGCTGGTGTAATGATGTAGAGTACTTCATCAGCATCAGGAGAGGGATAGTATTGGGCTTCAAAGTAGGAATATTGGGCTTCTTAAGAACATTAATCAAATGATTAATTTTTACAAATGAAGTATGTGACTTTTTTTTTTAACTCCAAAATCTGCTGTGATTTGGATCTGTGTCCCTCAGAGAACAATATATTAAGGGCTTGGTCCCTAGCCATTAAACTACTGAGAAGTGGTAGGACCTTTGAGAAGTAGGACTCTGAACGCTAAGGAAAGAAAGTCGGGTCACTGGTGACATGTTCTTGATGCTACATGGGGTTTTAAGTTCCCTCCATGACACACACTTACCATGATGCTCTGTGCCCTCACAGGCCCAAAGCAGCAGAGCCAAGTGACTCCCCAATAATCATCTGAAACCCTGAGCTAAAGTAAACATTTCCTGCTTCTAAGTCACTTGTCTCTGGTATTTTTGTCACAGCAGATTAACCCTAGGACTTAGATGGCAGCTGAAATACTGAAATAAAACCTACTGCCTCATCCTGGAGAGCGGAACTGAGCTAATTTGTGATGAACAACTAAACAAGAGTCATTTTCTGTGGCCTTAGGAGAAACGAAATTGAAGTAATGTTCTGATCCATTTCAGTGGTTTCCAGTACCCCATCTGAGATATTTATAAAACGCCCTGAGGGCTTAACTGCATGAATCATCAATATAGGTAGACAGAAAGAACAGTCATTTGGATTTGAAAAGTAGCTTCATGAGGTGCAAATCTGACTTTTTTGATATCCTGGTGTCTCCCATATTCACAGTAACTCAAGTGAGTAAACCCATTGGAAAACATGGAAAGTGAGGCAACGGTCTACCCATTTAATCCTGTAAAAGTCAGAGACTTCCTTTAAACCACAGTAGTGCCACCCACTCCAAAGGAAGGAGAGTGCTAAATTAGGTCAAGGTCATACTTCTGAAAGAAACAACTTTCTATGGAAGAAGTGAACATGTTAGACACCTTTCCTCTGAACACTGAGGTATTTCTTTCTCTTTGGGTATATTTCTTTCTACCCATAACCTACTGTTCTCGTGATACTGGTTTGATAAAGCTGGTCCAGAGCACTCTTCTTGCTGGGAGAGGACTTCAGCCACTTTTTCTTTACAGCCTCTTAATCAATAAGTGAGATTCAGGGTGGGACTCAGAGGACAAGTCCAATGAGAGTCTTGGTGAGACCAAACAGAAAACAGAACTCATATCTCCTGTGGACAACTATGACTCACCGCAGACCCTGGTTGGGCTGAGAAGCAAATCTTCTCACATACCCTTTGGTCATGCATGAGAGGCACCCAACAGTTGGTTCTCAAACAAAATTTGGCATCCTGGCCAAATCTCTTCCTGTAAGACAGTCTCAAATTTTGAAGAAACAATTGATATCTTCAAAGAGTAATGCCTTAGACTACAACAAATCTTTTCCTCCAATAGTTCTGGTTTTTGTGTAAGAAAATAATGAGAGTCTATATGATAATATATTAATTTCTCCCAAGCCAAGGTCATGGCTGATAATAAGTAAGATATTTGGGGAAATGCATTTACACTAGTTTTAGGTCAACCCTGACTGGAGGGGCTATTTATCTCCAGCAGAAGAATGTAGCAAATGCTTTTACTGTGACCTGAAATAAATGTGATGCTTCTCCTAAGACCTAAGGATGACTCAGACCCCAGAGACAGTGTGGCTGAATAAAATCACTTACCAAAAAAAATAAGTCAAATGGTGCCTTCCACCAATAGAGTGAATAGTCTTCATTTCACCAGCATGGGTAGGCATCTTTATTTGGGAGAGAGGTCCATTCTACATTCTTCCAATGGAGATAATCACATTTCCCAGGCCCTTCCCCATGAGTGTTGGCAAGTGACTCAGACAACTTGAGTAACCTATTCTCCAGGATACCAGGATGGATTCAGAGATGGGCATGTGACCCACAGAGGTCCAGCCAAACCTTCCTAGTAAATGGTAAGTCACCAATAAGCTGAGTCCTCTTTTACAAGATGTAATGTTTGGCATATACTCTTCTTCTGCCAGAGTTTTAGAACAGAATCTGAATGGTGTGATGCTCCAAGCCCTTCATTTGTCTCAGTGACATACTTTGCTTCTTTATTTAAATGTGTAAGCCCTTTATTTTTGTGTATGCATGTATACTTACATGAGTTTATGTGCACCAACTAGTGCAGATACCCCTGAAGGCCACAGGGCATCAGGTCCCCTGGAACTGAAGTTACAAGACATTGTGAGCCATGTAGGTGCTAGAAACCAAATTCAGGGCCTCTGCAAGAGCAGCAGGTGCTCTTAATTACTAAGCAATCTCTCCCACTTTGCTTTTTAAACTATTATACCCGAATCCTTCAAACCTGTTACTATGTTAGTATTAAAAGCAAGCACCACTTTGCATGTGTGATTAGAATTAAAGGCTCTTGAAATGGGAAGAGTATCATGGATTTTCCAAGGTGACTCAATAAAATTGTGCAAGTCTTTAAAAGCAGAGAACACTTCTCTGTGAGGACAACAGTGAGGAGGAAACCTGAGGCCTCCTTTGCAGTGGGTGACTTTAGAGATGAAGGAAGGGACAACATTCCATGCAATATGGATGATCATTAGAAACTGGAGAAGGAATTGGATTGAAGGCCCTGGGAGTCTGTGGAGAAGAATGCCACCTTAAAGACAGTTTGATCTGTGCCAGGGAGATCCTTGGGGACTTCCAACCACTAGAACTACAATAAACTTGGTTATAAGCAATACAGTTTGTGGCAACTTATAAGAGAACTAAAATATTAATGCATATAATCTTCAATACTATATATGCTGATGACTTCAATGTGTATACCTCCTGGTCTGACTGCTCCTGTGTCTGCTGATTCACATATCCAACTGCCTTTGGGTGACTGTGCGATCTTGGTGACCTAACCTGCTGACTTTCTTTGAACTTCCATTCTCTTTTTCTACCATCATGAAATTCTAAACCAGGCCATGTATCCTACAAAAGCCATGTACCCAGCCTGGCGCTGGAGAAGTAAGGAAACTCTCATTTTTCTCCCTCCTGCTAACTGGAATAGAGACAAGATGACTAGGGCGCAAGCATCCATACCACCCCACAAAGCATCCCTGTAGGATGGTAGATCAGTGAGATGGAAGAGCCTCGGTTCTGTGGGTGATGACAGTCCTGGAGATTCTGGTTGAAGATGGTAAACTTCCCTGTTGTTTATTATGCTGTTATCTTGAGACTTGTACTACCTCCAGCTAAACTTCAGTTTAACTAGGATGACAAAATTAGAATACCCAGAACAGAATTGTGTTTTTTCTCTAAAACTCAACTCTTTAGACTTCCTTAATCCATAAATGATAGCATTATCTACCTAGTTGATTAATCCAAATACTAGAAAATGGTTCTTGATCCCTACCCTTACTACCTCACCCACCCAACCTCCGTGCTCTTACTGTCTTAACCAGTCTACCTCCTAATCACAGGTAGTCAGGATTATGGTGATTCTTGCTCCAAATACACCTGTCTTCTCCATCCCCAGCATCTCTTCTGTGAGCATGTAGTATCTTTTAGTAATTTTCTCTGCTTTTATTCTTCCTACCCTCACCTTTTCTCCATATCATGGATACAACAACTTTTTTGTAACATCAGAATTATGCTTTTATCATCCCCAAAATCCTAAGTGGCTTCCCATGGCACTTCCAGTAGAATCCAGCCATTTATCGTAGCCTAGCAAGGCTGACATGATTGATTATCAACAACCTTACAAGCCTCATACCTTCTCCAGTTCCCCCATTTCTATTTCTACCCAGCTCTCAGAATTAATCTTGCCTTCACTCCAGATGATCCTAGCCTTGGGGAAGCCCACATCTGACTCCTTTTGCTTGGAAAACTCTACATCCAGCGTCTTCCTCCTTCTGATTTCATCTCAGATACAACCTTCATGGAAGATGATCCCAGACCATCCTACCAAAAGCTGTTTCTCACCCTTAACACTTGATTATATCACTCTGTTAACTACCTTCACAGAATATATGCAGTATGTAAAAACATTCATTTGCTATTTTCCCAAACTAGAACACCAAGCTAATGATGAACTTAGAATGTCTTTTACCATCTCTATCAACAGCACCCACATGTTCCATCTCCCTTGCTCTACATTTTTGCATGTGTTCAATTCCTTTTCACCACCCAAGAACTTTGTCATAATAAGTATCTCCTGCCACCATTTCAGTATCAATTCCCCATTGCCTTATATACTCTAAGCTTGCCTCAAAAGCCTGATGCTCTTGCCTGCACCTCCTGGGTGCCAGGATAATAGGTATGCTCTACTATACCAAGTTTTCCGGCTTTTAGCATCTCTCTACCTACCTCTGTAATCTCTGCTGTGCTTTTCAGGTATCTTCCACAAGGCTGTCTACATTCAATGCCAATCCTTCCATCTCCTCCACCTTTCTCTGGAACCCACTCAGTTGAATTTCTACTCTAAACACTCCACTATCACAAGGTCACTGAAGGCTGGCATGCTCACAACCTTTTTGGTATTCCATCTTCATTATACTGAAATCATCAGGAGTTATCTCATTGTATACTTCCCTTGACTTTGGAGAATGCAAAGACTCAGTGATATTCAAAGGCAGTCTACTTAACTAACTTATTTGCCCCTCCCTGACCTAAAATACTGGAAAAATCCAGAGCTCAGTCCTTAGCCCTTCTCCCTTCCCTGTCTCTAGCTTCTTCTATGATCTCACCCAGTGTCGTACTTAAAATGCCATCAATATGCCATGGATTGCCAAATTTATTTCTTTTCCCCAAACCCAATATCCAAATCCATGCTGTAATCAAGTATTTGAGCAAGAAACTGGTTATTTTCAAGGGTGTACTTAGTTAGCATCTATAGCAGTGTGCAACACAATACTCAACAGTCATCTAGTTAATAAACATTGCAAACTAAACATTCACTAGGAAAAATTCAAAGCTTGACTTATTTCAAACACTCATTTCTTTTGATAAAGGCAGTGGCAGTTGTACATTCTGGGTATACAGTGGTCACGCATGCTAACTTTAACACAGGAATTCATAGACAGTAAGGCAGCATGTATAGGGCCTGCACTGGTCTATACAAAATGGGGTCATAGAGCAGAAAGGAGAAGTGGACATATGCCTCATCCCTAACACAGAAGCTAGCTCCAACTGATAACTACTTGCAAATAAAAAATTGGTTTTCTCCAGGGGAGTCTCACTGGGGGGGGGGGGGGAAGCACTCTTAAGGGTAGGCCTATGCCAAGCAGTAAATGGCCAACACAAAACAAACTCAAAGGTACCTTTGAAGGTTCTTTATCTCATGTTATATCAGGGCATTATTTTTTTTTAACCTTATAGATCCTTTGCGTATGTATTATGGTTTCAGTTTGGGGTTTTTATGGGACTCTTCTGTGTGCAAACATGTGTGTCTCTGTGTCCATGTGAGTTTCTTGTGTTTTTTTTTTTCTTTCACACTTTTTCTTATATGGTTGTTTTGTCATATTCTGGCTTGTTTATTTTTTATTTATTTTATTATTCCTTAGATACCTGTTTGTTTTCCAACATGAAACAGAAAGCTTATGAACCCAGATAAGAGGGCAGATAGGGAGGAATTGGGAGGAATATGGAGAAGAGAAACCATAATCAAGATGTATTATATGAAAAAGTATTTCTTAAATAAAAGAAAAAAATTAAAAGAGGCCTGGCTTATTTCAAACCTGAGAACTGCAGCATCCAAGGAAAGTGACAGATTAAATACCACTAAGAAATCTCCTGTGAATAATGTTTTTTCATCCTCAGGCCATTGGTAAAATCTTTGTCACCGAAAATTCAGAACACATTCTTAAAGAAGGACATGGAGTAAAAGAATTCCATGCTGCCAATTTGGGACAAAATTGGATTCGGTTGACTGAATAGAAGTTAATGTTTGCAGCATCTTGAAAAGGTAAAATTTTAAAAGGACAGACTACAGATCTAGTCTATATTCATGCCTCAATTCTTGAAGATTTTACTGGATTACCATCTATTTTTAAATGAGGGCAGGGGGGAGGGTTCTGGGAAGATGGCTCAGTGGTTAAGATCACTTGCTGAGAAAACATGAGAACCTCAGTTTAGAGTCCCAACACACACATAAAAGCTGGGTATAGCCATACTGACCTTTAACCCTGTTGCTGGTATGAGGTGGATCAGTAGTACCATGGGAGCCTCCTGGTCAACCAGCCCGAGTCAAGAAACAGTGAGCGCCAGGTGTAGTATTAGACCCTATCTTAAGAGAATAGGGAGAGAGTGACAGAGCAGGACAACAGTTGTCTGCCTTTGACCTAGTCAGCATGCACACACACACACACACACACATACACACACACACACACACATACACACACACACACACACACACACACACCAGTTTTACGGTAGCAAACTGGATAGAATTCATAGACATACTACAGAGTAAAAGGAAATCAAATGTTTCTGGCTTAAGCAAAGGTCAAGATTGAGTATGAAGAAATTTTCAAAAATAATGGAAACATAGAAACAGTAGTTTGTTGATTTGGGTGACAGTTGTGTGGGTGTATATATTTTTTCAAAACTCACTGAATTACGTATTTAAGATCTTTATATTTTGATGAATGCAAAATATAACTCAATTCTTTGAAAGAAAATAAAATTGACCTACAGTGAATGTTTTGGAAGAGGGGAGAAAAGAGAGAAAGAGAAGCCAATTCTGTTATTACTGGATCTTCCACAGCCTATAAAATGCTGAAGAGGAGGCTATAAAGATGCAGTATGTTCCAGATTTATCTACTCGCAGAACTTTTTTCTTCATGTACTTTAACAGCTATAAAGCATTAATATTTCAGGAACCAAGTGCCTTTAGCATGGGGGTGGGGGGAATGTCCAGCAAGGGCTTCCAATGCTACTCCAGCAACTTCGTAAAGCAATTTTAAGCAATAATTTTCTGTTGGCCTGTTTAAAATAAGCTAGTTATAAATGCACCCAATATGTAAGGCCCAATCATTTTAGAATTCTGCCTCAGATAATAAATTGATTTGAGTTGTTGACCTCAAACTCCTCTGACAATAATGAGGCAGCTGCTGTCCATGGGTAACCGGAAATTTATGCTGAAGAAACATACACTTACTTAAGCAACAATTCTCTTTCTGCTCTCTGTAGGACAGGTTCTTCCACAGGTGTAAAAAACATTAAATCACAGTTGGGAAAGTTAAGTCTTAGGCTGAGTTCCCAGGAAGCCAAAACAGGCAGGCTTATGTAGGAGGGTTTACTGAAGAGGACTCCCAGATCAGCACCTACAGGGGAGCAGGGGCGGGGAGGTGGGGCACGAGGAGACACAGAGAACAGGACTTGCGGGGAAGGTGTTTGTGACTCATACAATAAAGGCTCTTCTCAGGAGGCCACTGACAGCTACCCAGTCTTCAGGCAAAGGTGAAATTAGTGACACTACTGTCACCACAAGGGAACTGCCCTCAGAGAAATAGTATGGCCACATGTGAAGGGGTGTCTTTGGCTGAGGGTAACTTACTAGCTGAGAGTCATCTGCTGATACTTCTCTCACCTGCAGGGGGTGCTAGACTGCACATTCCAGTGTCCACCACACTGCAAACTCAAAAAGACTGACTTAGAATCACTAGGGTTGAATATAATCAAAACACATCGTATTTATACATATATGTACATGTTGTAATAAAGTCCCATTGTTATGTACAATATATAGGAATACAAATATCTTCCTACCCAATCTGACTCACATCTTTTATCAGTAGTCAACAACCTAGATAGATTGTGTCTATATTGCTTTGTCCATAAAACGGCAAATAATCTTATTTTTAATATTTTTTTCACCAGGCTGGCCTTGAACCTGCCGCCCTACTCCCCAAGCCCCCTAAATAGCTGAGATTAGCCTGTGCCACCAAGTCTTCAAAGAACATTAGACAGTGTAGATGTAACCAACCGTCTTATTAAATAAGAAACACAGAGCCGATTCAGAGAAGAAAGCCAAGAGGTCAGAACTAAGAGCCTTACCCTTCCTGCTTCAGCGATCCTGCTTCAGCCAAGAGAGCTCTCTGAAAAAGAGCCTACTTCCTGTGTGTATGTCTTTAAATAGTCTAGATGTTCTGCCTTCTCATTGGTTGTAAACTAAACACGTGACTGCCTTGTCATTGCCTGTATGTACCGCCCTCCAGGTCCTTAAAGGCGTGCGCCACCACCGCCACGCACTTGCTATGGCTCTATAACTCTGACCCCCAGGCAACTTTATTTATTAACATACAATTAAAATCACATTTCAGTACAAGTAAAATACCACCACAAGACAGTGATTAACACTTTTATTTCATGTGTATTTAAATGAAAAATCATGCACTCAACCATGAACGAGATACACACACCTCTTGCCTTTATGTGGCTTGAACTTAGTGTGATTAGCATTCAAATGAAAGACTGCAGAGGATGAGCAAGTCCTTGCCTCCAGTGGGAAAGGGCAGCTCATAGCAAGCTCCCTAAAAGGAAATTCAATAGCAGCAATAAGACTAAAAACATCTGGGCCTATAATATGCCAGGCAAGTCTATAAATTTACGTAGCTCTCAGATTAACCATCTGAAGTCGATATATGGCTGATCCTATTCCTTTTTTCCAGATGAGGAAACCAAGTGTGAAGATTAAAGACCTTAATCAAGGTCACAGAGGTAACAAGTGAGAAACCTGGGATTCTTGTCCTGGGAGTTGCACCTTGGAAATCCACAAGGTGGATACAGAAAGAGGGGCAGGGACAGCATTCCAGTCTCAAGGAACGACAAACACGAACGTGAAAATGTCAGAAGCACAAAGGTTCAGGCTGCAGCCAGGCTGCCCGTGGGAAAGATGTGAGTCTAGACCCGAAAGTAGGGGGCCCCAGAGAATGAGCTAAGAAAGGAGTTGTGTACCCCTCAAAGAAGCAATAAGAAATTCAGGCAAGAGAGTGGTAATAATTTTTCCTGTAATCAACAATATTTTTAGTAGGAATAAAATGCCTAGTGTACAGTGTAGAGCATCCTGTTAGCATCAGATGCATGCATGTCATCTGATACCTCACTGCAACCCAGTGATGAAGCTATTGTCACCCTAGTTGACAATGGAGAATACTGGGCTATCCAGACAGCTGAGTTAGGCTGTATGAGTCACAAAGCTGGGATTCTGAACCGAGGAACTGTGACTCCCGTACCGACTCTCTCCAGTCCGGCACCACAGACCATTCACTGGATGCAGAAGACCAGTGGCAGGTGGGCGATCTGGGGAGTAATGTGGAAAAACAGAAGGGCTCCTCACTGTGGGCTGAAGACAGAAGAGCTGAGAAATGTTCATGAGGTGGGAGGGAAGGCTGGGAGTCTAGAGGGATGGGCAGGGAGATGGAAGGAAGGACTGGGTGAGCCAGAACGGTGATGATTCCATGGACCATGAGGATGTGTGGCAAGAAGCCCTAAGAGAGAGGCTCAGAATGGACGGTGACAAGGTCACCTGGGTGATGGATGAGAGAATCTAGAAGGCAGCTGGACATGTAGCTGTGATATTGCCATGAGAATTAGGTGATTGGCAGCACACTGAAGGCCTGGGAGTCGCTGAATGGGCAGGGTAAAGGACAAGAGAACAATGTGGTGGCCAGAACCCCGAGAAAGCCCCTCATGTTGGGGAAACAATCCACTTTCTTCTCTGTAGAAATAACGGTTTACATCTGCCTCCCTTAAGAACCACTGAGAGGGGGCCTCTTTTGCACACGGGGCACCTTGCCATAGTGTCACTTCTGGGAGAAAAAAAAAGAAGAATAAAACAGAAACCCTCCCTTTTCTAACATGAAGTTTTCAATTACTTCCTGGTGACATTTTTCAGATGAAGGGAAAACGAGCTAGTTAAATGGTGCATACACATAACAAGAATGTGTGTACTTAAATACCTTCAACTAACCGAACACTGTACTAATGGTTTATCAGTTGTCACCAGACTTCCGGGACCCACTGGCTTGGACACAAGTGCTGGGTGCTTCCAGATCCCAGGACATGCCTGTTTTCTAAGCTTTTTATCTTCCCTTCTCTCTCTTCACCCCTCAGCTTAAAATATTGCTGCCATATAGCCCACCTTATTAGGAATCTGTCCACTAAGCTGTGTCTCCGTTCTTTCTCTTTTTAAAGCAAAAGTTCTCAATGTTAACCTGTAGCAGAAAGAAGAATGGGGCGGGGAGTGGAGGGGGGGCTGTTCGGTCCGCCCTTCCTGGCTGTCGCCACCTTGCAGGTTCTGACACGGTGACAGAGGGAGGTCTGGGGAAGGAGACAGACTAGAGCTGCTTATTCTCCTGGAAACCCGGGAGCGACTTGGTGCGCAGACAGCCCTTCCTACTTTGCCTGTGGCTCTTTTGTGTGACTTTGAGAGGGGCTCCCCGGTGACTGATTCCTCCCCGCGGCGTGCCTGCTGAGGCTCTGGGAGGGAGGACCGGAGTGAGCAGAGCAGTGGCCAGAGGCAGCCAGCACAGACCTCCCTCAACTGCTGGAACTGGCGTGCAGTTTCTGAAGTCAGCAGAAACAGAAATCAAATTACTATCATCTCCTGCTGCTGGGAGCTCAAGGAGAAGGGGATTCCACACCGGCTCAGTCACCACCATGCGACAGGCGAGTCACAGGATAGCGGACCCTGGCGACAACGAATGTAAGTTCTTAAGCTGCTGTCTTTTACTGCTGTGGGATTTTCTCTCTGGTTGAAGTCACGCTTGGCCACGATGCCGTCATTGCTGTGAGTATTTCTGGTGTGGAAAGTTCTCTGCTGCTCTTCGGGATGCGTTTTCCTTCCGTTAAGCAAGCCACAGACACGAGCTCAAATTCCTGATCGCCGCTGCGGCGTTTCTGCCTGAGTCTAAGAAGGGTAACCCAAGTGTATCCAGTTACTATGGGATTAACACTGCATGGGTTTTTAATGGATTTCCTTAATACAGAGGGCACACAGCCCTCCCTGCCGATTTCGGATTGCATGCTGTTTTAACTTTGTGATGGCCGAACTCGTGAAATCAGCACGTTTAACCCGAGAATTAGCTGAAACAGATTCCCACCGGTCACAAAACTTTTCTTCCTTAACCAGGAACACGTTTGTGTCCCCAAACGCTCAAAACTGCTTTTTTGCCTCTGCTTCATTGAGAACTTACATCTCGACAGTGGACTCTTCCTAGCGCTGTGAAGGGAGGCAGCGTCAAGGGCCATCACACTTCTGGAACTCTTACTATGGGAGAGGAAAAAGCAGCCGGAGGAGCCACACATGGTCTCCACTTCAACGCGTCTTAGAGCCCAGGACATAAAGATGAATGGTGAGCCTGGGCTGTGACTTGCTAGTCTCTCCACACTTCATCAGCTACAACTTCCGGCTTAGACATGGAAATTCTCTGTGAAGACAATACTTCTCTGAGCTTAATTCCAAACTCCTTAATGCAATTAGATGGCGACTCGAGGCTCTACCATCATGACTTCAGCTCCAGAGACGCGAACAGTTCTGATGCATCGAACTGGACAATTGATGCTGAAAATCGAACCAACGTTTCCTGCGAAGGGTACCTCCCACCGACATGCCTCTCCATTCTTCATCTCCAGGAAAAAAACTGGTCTGCTTTACTGACAGCTGTAGTGATTATTCTGACCATTGCTGGAAACATACTGGTCATCATGGCAGTGTCCCTAGAGAAAAAGCTACAGAATGCCACCAACTATTTCCTGATGTCACTTGCCATAGCTGATATGCTGCTGGGCTTCCTTGTCATGCCTGTGTCCATGTTAACCATCTTGTATGGTGAGTGGTGTTAGCATGTCAGCTGCCCCCAGTGTAGTCCCAAAGCGCATGTGCATGCTATTGGCAGAGGGACTGGGGCTCAGGAGAGAAATAGACAAGAAGCTTTGTTTTAGTCGTAAAATTCTATTCTACTTGAGAGAAGAAAAAAAAAATCAGACAACCTAGTGCCTGATCATTGGTGAGTTTTGGGCTTTAAAAATAAATGTTGTAGAGAAATTGTTATCTGTACTCCAAAACTCCATGAGCATAATTTAACTTTCATTCATGCCCGTGTGATGTGTCCTTTTATTTGCCAGCCTCGGGACAGAACTCTTTTATCTTTGCCTCACAGTGCTCAGTACTTCTAATGGAGTGGTAAAGCCTTCCCAATTACCTTGGATGGTTTGCAGAGACAGCATTAGTGCTGGAGTGGGCTTAATGCTAAAATATTCAGAGTCTCCATTAGAACAAACGAATTACTCTGGTTTTAATTGTCCCCCTTGCCCAGAGAAGCCAATACGGAAGAAAGCCTTTGAGTTATACCCTCAGCTCTTTAAAAATGTATCCTTCTGTCTGGTTTTGGAGGATAGAAAACAAACTGAAAGCTATTAATCTTGCTTTCTTCTCAACCCAGTGTCAAACTTCTCAGGAAGTCAGCTTTCATGGGGGAGCATAAATCCTTTCAAATTTGTGAGTAATATAGCCAGAGTCATCCTAACAAAGAGCAAAAGAAACGATATTCAGACTGTTGGCACACACACTCAGGAGTCACCAGAGCTACAGGCAGTTTTAGAGATAACCTTTAAAGGGTTTTCTGGCCAAGTCCTAGAGGTACAGTATGAACATATCCACCTAGCCCTGAAGGAAGGAGACAAGCCAGGAATAGTCAGCATCCATTTGTGAGGGCTAGCCCTGGCTTGACCATTCAAATGATCCATCTGAATAATCCCATTACATTGGCTTATCATTTCTCGGCCACTGGGGAGGGGCTCTCACTTCCCAAAACCCTGACCAGCCCTCAGGGGCAAACTCTACTGCAGGTGGGAGGTGTGACTCTGCAAGAACCCAAACTACAGCAGGAGGGCGGGGTGAGCTGCTGGGCTGCAGGGGCAGCCCTGGCCACGTAGGAAGCACAAGCAGGTCCTTTGGTCTCAGCTCAAGGTTGCCCCCTAGTGACAACTTCTGGATGTGCGGCCTCCACCGGCCCGGAGTCTACTAGACACTGGTCCCTGCGCCTTCCCCAGCGAGCAAGTCGCAAATCTGTCTTGCACAGATATTCTCTTCTTACACCTTGGAGGAAACTTTGAGGGGAGAAGGGCCTGCTTTCTTTCAGGGAAGACCCCTTCCCCACCCCCCACCCCACAAGAGCCAAACATCGGTTCCCAACGGCAGAGCCGGTTTCTGCTGCTAGAGTGTAAGGTCCTCTCAGTTTAAGCTGTTTGCTGAGACTAGAACCAGAAGGTTTGGGATTAGGTTTAGGTCCTGCATCGTTTCCTTTTATGAATACTCCTGGGGCATCATGGTAGAGGTAAGACTTGAGCATAAATGAGAACTACCTCAATTTGAGCTCTACTGTTCTAAGAAAGTATTGACCTCTCTAATATCCCTTCCCATTCGCAGGCAGATGTAATATCATTGCTCATTCTGTTAGCAAAACTGATGAACGGCTTACTCAAGTGTTTGATGCTCTCCAAACCACACAGAGCGGAACAGGACACTTTAGGGCACTGAGGCATCCTCTGTCTTCCTCAGACAGCCAAGTATCTGCCAAGCTTCCTGAACTGGATTCTGGGAAGTTTAAAGAACCCTTTGATATTGAGGGCCCACCTCTAGCTACTCTCCAGAAAGACTGATTAACTGGACCCAAAGTCCTACTGGCTGATTGTGATGCTGGAGGGGGCACCTTTGTCCCAAGTAACTGCTACTAGGAGAGGCTCCGATATCAGCGTCAGCAATGTGATTTCTAAGTTTTTGAAAAATGCACATTCTCCAGCCTGCTCCAGCCTTACTGGATCAGAATGGCAGAGGTGGGTCCTCATTGTAAGGAGCCAACTGAGAAATCTAGCTGTCACCTATAGCTTGAGCATTGCCCTGAGACAAAGCTAGACACTCTCGATTTTCTTCATCATCCTCGATGTTTCTCACATGTCCCGAATTTGAGTTTAATAAAAAATTAGGGGACTGCGTATCATAAGTAAAGACATTCAAGAGGTAGATTTGAAGCCATTTGGTCACACCATCTCTAAGCCCCTTGAGCCACACAAATGGCCAGGCCCCTCCCCCGAGGACCTCTATCTCCCAGGCTTTCCCTTCGGAGCTGTAGGTATAGCCTGGCAGATAGAGGTCCTCGGCGGAGGGGCCTGGGCTCTCAGGTGTGGTTCAAGGGGCTTACAGCCAGGTGGAGGGTGGAAAGAGACTCATTGAAGAGGAAGAAGCGAATTTCTCTTTTGCTAATGTAATTCTACCGACCAGAAACATTCAAACCTACACTCACCTATCAGGGCCTTCATAGTGTAATGAAGCACACTTGCTGCTTGTTCAAATGTTGGAAGGCTTGTCACCAATGCCTGTCCCCAAGTTGTAAACAGTTGTGCCAGGGTATAGATCACATACCGAAGGAAACATGAAGCTGCTTGCTGATACTAAAACTTGTGCACTACAGGGTACCGGTGGCCTTTGCCTAGCAAGCTCTGTGCAGTCTGGATTTACCTGGATGTACTCTTCTCTACGGCCTCCATCATGCACCTCTGTGCCATCTCACTGGACCGCTACGTCGCCATCCAGAACCCCATCCACCATAGCCGCTTCAACTCCAGAACCAAGGCCTTCCTGAAAATCATAGCTGTCTGGACCATATCCGTAGGTAAGCGGGAACATGTCAGAGGTGCATTTGGAGCTGGAGTTTGGCTTTCCCTGGAGATGTGTTCCATTTTGTTGCACTGAAACTTGACACACTGAGTCTGTTGTTTCATGTGTTGCAAGGTATGGTCTGAAACTTCGTGATTCTTGCAGTGATTTTAGGAAAGGAAAATCTGTGAATGTCAGTGGCTGACAGCAACTGTATGCATTGTTTTGCACACATAAGAATAAGCACCCTAGCAGAGCCCGAGTCAGGCATGACTGTGTTCTTTCTCACATCCAAGCTCAGTACTCCAAGTCTTGGGTCTCCCAGAAATCTGAGTTTTGTCATTACCAGACTTGTGATTGCTGAAGAATACAGACACTTGTCCTAGATAACATGGGCCTTGAGGGAGGAATCTAGAAAGTGGCAGAAGCTGAGGACAGAGGGAAGTGGTAACAACGGCTTAAGGACCAGCACTTCAGCTGCCCCGTGCCTCTGCGGCCTTTCTTCTGTCTATTTTCTTCTTCCTGCTGTGACAGCCACACCAAAAGATTCCAACCAACCTCAGTTAGGCTGATCACACACACTCGCCACTTGCTAGTATTGATCTTTCGTCACCGTAATAGGATCTAAAGGGGCAGCTCTCAGGCAGCAAAGTCAATTGTACCTGTCACCTCGGCAGGTTTGGTTTGTAATCAAAGGCTCCCCGAGACCTGTTGTAAAGTCTCAAAGCTTTTCAAGTGGAAAAACTGTATTGGCTAAGGCCCACGAGGTGTGGTATCTACTTCTAGGCTAGACTGTGGGATTTGATGGTAGGTTAAAATTCCAGAACTCATTTGATTCGACTCACAACTGTGTAATAAAAATACCTATCCATGGGGCTGAAGAGATGGCTTAGCATTAAGAGCATTTGTTACTCTTGCAGAGAACCCAGTTTGATTTCCAGGACCTACATGGTAACTCACAACCCAGTTCCAAGAGATTTGATACCCTCTTCTGGCCTCTGAGGGCACCAGGAAGACACATGTTATACAGACATACAGGCAAGCAAAACACCCATACACATAAAATAAAAGCAATTTTTAAAGTGTCTATCAGAAATAGCAAGCACAGTTTGTGTTCATTGCTTCCTTTCCTGCTAATAACAGGAATTAATGTGACACTATCTCCATTTTGTAGATGAGAAAACTAGCCTTCAAAACCGGAAATGAGGCGTATGTATGCAGCGAGCATGGGCACAGTGAGCATCCTCCGGTTCCGAGGCTAACAGTGATGGGTTACATGTTACACAGCATGTGCACATTTTGGAAAAATCCTCATCTGTTTTCCATTTTGAGCCTTACAATATCATTTGAGGTCAGCAGCACAGACAATCTCACTGTGTTTGTTTGATAAGTCGGGGAACCTCAGGACACAGGACATGTGGTTTCCTGGGTCACAGGTCTGACTCACTAGCACTCTAGGCTTCTGGCATCAAGCCCTGTCTCTTTCTGCTGAGTGTACCGCACCTTCCTCAGCCAGCAGCTTCTGCTCCAAGAAAATGCTAATGGCATTAATAATTCATAATATTAATCCGTGCAACTCAGGACTTGTTCCACCTGGAGCAGGAGGGTACAGGGGCCCGCAGGTAACCATCCAAGCTGCTCATAACCACTCTGGAGAACCCGTAGGTTTAGATGGCTGAGTGCTTCTGAGAGAGATCCATGGCTGAGGACCACGAGCCAGATTATCAGAAAAGGAAGCGTGATGAAAAAGGGTCAAATGCGATTCATGCGGCCAAGAATTCCACCTTCATTTCACAGACTGTCCCAGTCACTAAGCAGAGACTGAAATGACGCAGCACCCTTTTCTTTGCATGTATGTGGTGTGTATGTGTGCTTGTATGTATAGGAGTTCATGTGCATGCACATTTAACGTAGTTGATGTCAAGTGTCTTTCTCGGTTTATCTTTACTTTATGAGGCAGGGTCTCTAGCTTAAATCCGGAGCTTGCCAATTTGACTAATCTAGCCAGCTAGCTTATTCCAGGGATCCTGCCTCTGCCTCCTGAGTGCTGGGGTTACAGGTAGCCCCCCAACATTTCTGTGAGTTCTGAGAATCTAACTCCGGTCCTCACATTACAGCAGGGACTTGTACCCACCGAGCCTTCTCTCCAGTCCCAGCATCCGTTATCTTTTACCCTTAGCCAAGACAACTCCCTGTCTCTGACCAACTTCATGATGACACCGTTAGCAAAAGTTAGAGATTCTGAGCATTGCCACAGACCCAGTTGTGTCCAAGTCACCTTGTAGGTAAGTCTGTCTCACCGGATGGCAGCACTTAGAAGCAGGAGCTTGACCCAGGTCAATCCAGCTCCAGTCTGGATTTTATCTACTACCTAATAAGGCTGTCTGTCTTCCGTCACTCTTTCTGGCTGTCATCCCCGGAGGGAGACAGGTTGGGATGGCTGTGGGGATGCTGACCAATGGCATCGTTAAAAAGGAGTCATTCAGAAGTTATCGTCTATCTGTTCCGTGGATTTTCTTTTTTTTTTTTTTTTTTTTTTGGTTTTTCGAGACAGGGTTTCTCTATGTAGCTTTGCGCCTTTCCTGGAACTCACTTGGTAGCCCAGGCTGGCCTTGAACTCACAGAGATCCACCTGGCTCTGCCTCCCAAGTGCTGGGATTAAAGGCGTGCGCCATCACCGCCCGGCTCCGTGGATTTTCTAAAGTGAACCAGATGAAGAGTGTGTGTTCAAATGTCTCTCCCAGTGTGGTAAAAGACAATTAAACATAAGAAAAGTCGAGGTTACACAACTGTGTAACTACCTGCGAGGTGGAGTTCTGAGGAGCAATTGGGTAAGAAATGCTAAAAACAAGAAGTCTGTTCTACCCTGGGTCCTGAAAAAGCTCAGAGCCAACTTCTTCCCGACTTTTCCTCTCTTGTTTCTCTTTCTGTTGTTTTGTTCGGGCTTTCGGTGGTTTTAATTTGCTCTGTGTGTGACTTTAGGCTTAGATCCTTATTCCAGCTGGAATATTTTTCCTGTTTTTTTTTTTTTTAAATCATGTATAGTCAACCAATGAAACTGATTTCAAGCTGTACACTGTGGTGACTGAATGTACACGTTTTGTAAAATAAATACCACAAATTAGTTAATTCCTGCCTCCTCTTACCACAGTGCCTTTTATTCTGCAGTCAGAATATGGAGAAAATAATAGGAGTAAAACTCAGAGTTAGTTAATGCAGACACCATGCCATACACTAGATCCCCTGAACTAACCCGTCTCCCCTTCCCCCATCGGTCTCTGCTAATAGAATCACTCTTGCCAGAGAGGAAATATTCTAAAGAGATGGTTGTACCACCACTTCCAGTTAACAGATTTTCCGAATGATGAACCCCAATGAATCATATTTTCCCAGAGTACCTGCTGAGGGAAAAGAAAGACCAAAGCCCTGGTGCCAGGCAGAGAAAGAACTCTCTGGAAGAGAGCTCACATGGGTCTGGTATCTTATCAGACAACCTCGCAGGACTGATGAAAGGCGGACAGTTCAGTGCCGAGCACACCATGCCTTGACCAGCACTGTTTAATTATACACTCCATCCTCTGTTGAAACATAAACCTTGATCAAGACCCCAACAATGGACTTGGGGGTCATTGGACATCTTTATCCTTCACAAGGTGTCTATACTGACTAAATTCCCTTCCTCTGCATCTCTGAGTCGTTCTCTTTAATTGGCATATCTCTTGTTGGGAGCTGGCGGGGCCCAGATTTTATCCTAAAATCCCTGCTACAGTAAATGTCATTCTACTGTTTCTATAAATTCAGCCTTTCTTAGACTCCACATAGGCGTGAGATCGTATATCCTTGCGGTATTTTCGAGACTGATCCAGTTGGGAACAGGCAGATTTCTTTTCTATAGCTGTATAATGAGGAGTTCTATGTGTGTATGGCCTACCTTGCTTTTGCTTAGCAGTCAAAGCCTTTACAGCATCTACTGTAGAATTTTTCGTTAGTTTACTGATATATTCGGTTTTCTTCATGAGCTGATGAACATAGAGCCAAACTTGGATTTCTGCAGTTTCTTTTCTGAGCATCCTTAAATGAAGCTCAGAGGTTGCCATTTCTCCCTGAGGTCTTTATGTCAGTAAGCAGTTTGTATTTTTGAAGGGTTGTGTAGAACTTAGTCCTAACTCTCTGGTGCCATTTAAAAATTTTTCAATCTGTCTTTAACCCCCATGTTTACACTTTCTACCCCTTCATGGGCTATTAACTACCTACAGATTTTATCTTTCATGCTGGTTTTTAATCGTTATCAAATGCTCTCTTCATTTCTTAGTGAGCCTTCTTGCCTTAAAAGTCGACTCCATAGACACTGTATTTATGCCAGATTTCTTTAGATTTTATCATTTTTTCTGGCTTTATTTTACTCTATCCTATTACTGACTGTGACTTTGTGTTTTAAGTGTGTTACCTGGATGGAAGCATATCCAGTTTTTTTTTTTAATCCAATCCATCTATTAAAAAAAAGATTTATTTTTATTCATGTGTAGGTACATGTGTTGGCTTGTAGATAAGTACATGTGAGGTGCCTGTGGAGGCCAGAAGTGTGGAACCCTCTGGAGCTGGAGTTACAGATAGCTGCTAGCCTGACACAGATGCTGGAACGGAGTCCTCTGGAAGAGCAGCAATCGCCCTTGCTGGCTGAGCCCTCACTCCAGCCCCCCTCTTTGTCTTCTAATCGGATTATTTAGTTCTTTTACAGTTTGTATCAGTCCATTTCTTTCTGCTTTACTTTTAGACTGATCAGAATTTTAATTCAAATTTCTCTTTAAGCTTATTGATTGTCTATTCTTTTAGCAATATCAAGATGCCTTTTTTTTTATTGTAAAAAGCCTAAAGCAAACTCTTTTACACCTCTTGGAAATGCAAAAAAAATTGAGAACGTTTCAACCCCATTTACTCCGTGCTCCATTGTGTTTCCTTTCCTGCTTTGTACACATAAGTTAGAGAAACCCAAGGCATCATTCCAGCTGCCCTATGAACTTGCATGTGTTTCGTACATATGGACTCTTCTGTTGCTATATTCTGCTTTCTTTACTTCTACAGCTCTACCTGGGTGTTTAGTCCTTACTCTTGAAGAATTGCAATGTCATGCTTGCTGTTTGCTCTCCGTTTTCATCACTCCAGATCACTCTGGTTTACCTTCATTTATAGCACACTTTTGCATAGTGTAGAACCCAAACGGACCTGCTGATGTAGACCCATGATATCGGCCAGTGAGACTCTGTGGCCAGAAAAATCCAAATTCAAAGCCACCATGAGCAACTTGGTGAGACCTTGTCATGAAAAAAAAAGTCCAAAGAGGCTTAGTCTGCAGCTCAGAGGAAGAGCATCTGCCAAGCATGTGTGAGGCTCTGGGTTCGGTCCCCAGCACAAAAGAGAAGTGAAGCAGTCTCTTTTCCAGAACTTTCTCCAGGGCCTTCTGGGTCTCTAGATTATTTTGGTTTGTTGTTTGTAGGAGCTCAGCTGTCAGTGTCCACAGAAGCCACCATGTTGCCTGGCTTTGGAGATTATCTTCAGCAATGTACTTAGGTGCTGCCTGGACGTGGATTAGTTTTTCTTCATCTTGAACTTGACTGGTACGAGTTCTTAAATCCAACATTCAAGGTGATCTTGTTGTCACTTTGGAAAGTTCCTTAGCCATTATCCTTTCAATTATTATACCTGCACTATCCCCCTTGCCCTCACTCTGAGGCTCCAGAGTGCATAATAGAATGTTAACCTGCACATCTTAGGGCTCAGTTTCTACATTCTCCTCCTCCCCCTCTCCTCTCCCTTCAGTCTGTGGCACAGGTTCCTCTCCCATCAGCTACTTCCAATCTACTGCCAAGCCCATCTAGTGTATTCTCACAGATTGTATTTCAGCTACTAGATTCTTAGGTTTTTACCAGGTTAACAGATTTTAGTTGTGTGGACTAGTTCTCTGTTATTCATCTATCAAATATCAATCACTGTTTTCTGACTATCTCTCAGTTACCTGATAATTCTGTCCCCTGGTAATTTTCTCCTTGGTCTTCCTCATTTCTTTGAGTTGCTATACCTAGTAGATTTTTTTTAATTGCATTGTATTTTGTGTAAAAATCTAATAGGCAGTGTGTTGATATTAGCTTTCACCACAGGGTAATCCACGAGCTTTAACATATCTGGTATATGTGTGTACATGCATGCATGGGCAGGCACCCCTTAACCCAATCACTCTATTTCTTTGAAGCAGTGATCTCCTAAGAACTGATTTCCAGTTGTGGCTTTATAACCCCTCTGTATTCCTCTATGGTTCCAGCTGAAAGCTGGATGGTTCTTGACTGTAGGAGCTCTGACCTCAGCTCTTATAGCCTCAACCCACAACATGGCTGCCAACTCATTCAGCCTCAGACAAATCAGTGGGTGCTTGAGACACGAGGTGGCCCCTATCATCTGACGTTTCTGCCCTCCCCATTCTGCCTTGGCAGCACTTATAGAGACATGAATTCTACTTTACTCTGTATTAATACCGCCATGCCTCATCCAGTTCGATTCTCTCCTGTGTATCTTTTGTCTCTTCGTTTTAACAGAATTTGTGTCTTCGCCTTCTATGCATTCCACAATGTATAGGTGCGTTTTACTTTTCCTCAAGATCTGACAGTCTCTCTTTAATCCTGAACTTCAGCCCATCTACATTGACTGCGGCAGTTGGAGTAATTGGTTTCCTGTTATCTGATTATGTTATAGCTGCCTTTTGATTTTCCGTAGTTCTCTCAAGCTAACCCCACTTCCCCATTTTTAGTGAACTGCAAACTCTCCCTTCATTTCCTCTACCACTTCCCACTTACTCAAATTCCTGCAGGATTTTTCCTTTTCATTCCTCTCCTCCTTAAAATTTCATCCCAAACAATTATTACACCAATCTTTCCACTAATGAACATAAAGTAAGTAAGAGTCTTAATCTCTCTCAGCCACCTTGCATCTCCAGTTCACTGTTTTTTCTCTAGTATTTTTAGCTCACCTAGTGGTGTGCCGCCAGGTCTTTTAACACAGGTCACAAAGTGTAGGAACTGTAAAGATAAATACAGGCTTAGCAAATTCTGTGGGAAATGTTTGGTATGACTAAAATAATCATGAGCAAGCCCAAAAATACTTAACGAGAATAACAGACCAAGAAATATACTTTTGAAGAGGCACCTGCATCTTAATTTTTTTTAAGGACAAATAATCCAGTAAGGACAGAAATAAATGAAATAAATAGGCAATTTTCAGAAATACAACTTGAAATAGACACTAAGCCACATGGAATCTTAGCTCGGGGGTCATAGAGGCATGGCTTAAAGCAACATGGCTTTTCACTTGCTGGCCAGTCAGATGGAGTGACTAAAGATGACCCCACTCCACCCCAACCGGCCACTGTGAGCATGGCAACACACAGATGCCCATATTCCAAGTGTTACAATGTGCAAGGTTAGCTCTCTGACCATCTAACCAAGGCTATTAAAAGTGGACATCCATACTGCTGGACAGAAGTTTTTTCTATAGGAAAATGAAAGTACATGTAGGAGTGTTCAGCACCGCAATTTTTAAACGTGAAAATGGAAGGTTGGCTAAGACTGGGTCGATTGATTTTCTGTTTCAGAACAACTTGAAGCTCTGAAAAGTGATGGGTTAGGACACTGGATATTCAAACATTAGAAACACGTCTGTGGGGTTAAATGCAGACACCAAGTTGTGGAGGTGGCATGTACGGTAGACCAAATTCTGATTTTAAAAAGGCTGATGGTGTTAATCATGATCATGGGGAGACAGAGGTGGTGGAACTGGGGGCTGCTGAAGGACCTCATGTTGACAAAGACTGAAATCCAAGGAATGGCAGAACTGTCATCACTTCCCTCATACGCTTCTACATAGTTGTAATCACCGCAGACGTGACTTCCAAGATGCTCTAGCTAATCAAGAATAGGATGTCACAATTCCATGATGAATCAGGAAAGACTTCCTGGGGGCAGTGGCTCACCTTGAGGTGTATATTACAAATGGCAGCCTCAACAGTCTGCTTGCAGAGAATTTGGGTTTCCTTGCACTGGGTTAATCCTAACATCTACTGTTTTCTCCCCTGTTTATCACTTCCAGTATGGCTGTGTTCTTGCTTGTCTAGGCTTCCATCAACTTCTAAGGAAAGAAAGCATGATTACAAATCAATCCTGTGTCCCATTTGTGAGCTTCTCGTGGTGAAGAAGCGACAATGAATGAATGAGGCATTCGATTAAGAATGATCCTGGGATTGTCTGTAGATTATATTTTCCTTCTCAAACCTAATTCCCATTACCAGAGCTAACTGTGACTTCACTCCAATGCACAAAGTGAGCAAACTCTATCGTTGATTGCCTTGCTGATGCCATGGGAAAAGAAATATATGTTCCTTTATTTCCTAACTGTCATGAGCCAAGAGAGGCGTGGGATAGGAAGGTTAAAATTGTGTTTGCACATTGTCATATGATGACAAGCAAATATACCCTTCAAATATTTTTTCCATAAATAGTATTTCATTCCAGAAATGCATCTGCAACTCATAGGGTAATTTTGAAATGCATCTAAATAGAAAGATTTGCCTCCTCAAGGCTAAGCACAACCACCTATTCTCTGTGTTATTGCTTCTGTAATAGATGAGAGGTGGGCTAGGTCACATTTATTCAAGACCTTTATCCTCAGAAGCTGTGACTCATGCACAGAATCCTAAACCAGAAGCTTCAGTCCCTGGATCAAGCCTCCTCCTTCATGCAGGTGGAAAACCTTCCTTCCCAGGATGCACACAGAGGGATGGGGAGAATAATACATCTGACTAGTTTTAATTTATGATTATTTTCACATGAGATTTTCATTATCATTTCATACTTAACCACACAAGGTATACATGCACTCAGATATCATGGCACCCCACAAATATGGATATATATATATACATATATATATATATATATATATATATATATATATATATATCTTTAACTATTAGCTAATAATTTCAATTTAGAAAGAAAACCAACAAGTCTTGCCCTTTATGTTCACGGAACTCTCATAGGGAAGATGAATCTGAAAATACCTCCAAAATGGCCTTTCTGATAATTGAACATCATTGACAATTCCAAAGACAACGACCAAAAGCAGTTTAAGGAACAAAGAGTTCGTTTTGGCTTAGCCACCAATTGGATGACAAGGGTTCATATTTTCATTATTTTTTCTTTTTATTACACGTTCACATTTTCAAGCAAACTTCCACAAGCCTTGATTTGTAGCTGCTTCTCCTATTACACCCTAGCTCACTCTTCACTCCCCAGCCACGAGTAGCCATTATTCTCACAGCATCTAGTAAATGTCTGTCTGCAAAGCCTTCCCTTCCCCTGGCTACTTTAATCTACCACCTCTAAGAAGCCTTCTTCAAACTTCTCTTCTCTCCAGAAATTAAGTATTGTCCTGCTTTGATTCTCCCATGCATCTGTCTCCTCACCTATTCCATTTATGTGATAATAATCTATTTCCCTGCTAGGTCACAAGTTTCCAGAGAACAAGAAATAGAAAGCAAAAGAAACAGAAATAAAATGTACTTCCTCTTGCTCCCAATCCATATGATAATAGAAAATGCCTAACCAAGCACTCATCCGAAAACTAATTTCTTGAGTCTGACACCGAGACACCGTTAAAAGAAATTGTATTTCTGTGCCCTGTTTCAAAGCTATTTTTAGACTGTTTCCCTATACTTCAAGTAATAAAGACTAATGGTTATGTGAGAAAGGAATTGTTTCATCGTTCTACTTAGCATCAGCCAGGTAGAGTTATTAGCAACGCTAATTAGTGGAGGCTGTAAGAAAGGACTCAGAGTGAGTTTTGCTCTGGTATGCTCCCCATTCCCCGCTGAGCTTTAGTTTGAGATCTTGACATTTCTTCAGAAAGCATTTGGGAATCATGCCTTTCTAACGTGGAATTTCCCACATTGGAATCAAAGTACCCTCTAAGGGATGTTAATTTTTCAGTTGGGCAAAGAGGTAAGGGGAGAAGCAGAGAAGAGAAAAAAGACAAGCAGGCAGGCTTCCATATCTGCCTAGGCAGGACCTCAACAACTGCTGCAGCTTAGGGGATTGCCCACAGCCCACAGCCCTGGCCTCAAAGGCCCAAGCCTAGTTTACTCTTCCGATGCTCCTTTCCTTATTCAGAGACTGTCACATTCTGAGGAAATTCACATATCACATTACAATTAAATTTCCTTATTTTGAATGTGGAGTCACAGAGACACATTTTCCTGGTTCCTTTCATCCCCATGAGGCCCTCAATCTTAGAGGGAGAATCCTCTCCAAAGCTGTAGTAAATAGCATCACAAGACAAGTGAGAGTCCACAGTGGGCCAGGGACTGTCCCAGCATGTGAAGGTCCAAAGAAGCACTCTGCACGTGTGACCTGGAAATGCTCACGGACCGCTTTAAAATAAAAATCAACCGTGGGAATGGGAGGGAAATGGAAGGATCAGGGGGTGGATATGTTTGAAAAATATTGCATATGTGTATAAAGTTGCCCCAAAAAAAACAATTTTAATTAAAAAAATTAAATATATAAACACACTAAAAATAGCTAATGGAAAAAACAGCTACATACAGCAGAAAGTAGAATTTACCACTTATGATTGACATATAAGAACTCTGGCAAGGTTCGGGATCAAGGACATTGGGTGAACAGGGAAAGGGTAAAATTGAAATCTTGAATGATGAACAGATTGTTGGCAAAAGAAATCAGAGGGAGAACATCCAAGAAGAGACTGCTGTAAGAGAGAGGCATCATAAACAAAGGGTTAAGATTCTCAATAAAGGAAAATCAGTTCTCCCCAAAGGAGTCTCATTGGGTCTACAAACCACACTTAAGACGGGCCCCAAGCCCAGTAATAGACGACCAACACAAAATGGACTCAATGGTATTTGGGGAGGTTTTTAGTTTCATAATGCGTTATCTGGGTATTTTGTTTTACCTTACTGGTTTGACTTATATAGTATGGTTTCTGGCTTTGTGGTTTTTTGGATTTCTGGGTATGCAAATGTGTATCTCTCTGAATCTTTATATGTGTCTTGTGCTTTTTCTTTGGCTCATTTTTTCTGTTTGTTTTGTCCTATTCTGTTCTGTTTTATTTTATCTTTTTATTTTATCTGTTTTTTTTATTAGATACTCGCTTGTTTTATAATAAAATCGAGAAAGGAAGAGTGGGAATTTGGGTGCTGGGAGGGTCTGGGAAGAGCTGAAGGAGGAGGAATTGTAATCAGAATATGTATCATATGAAAAAAATCAAACTTTCTTACAGCCTTTTATAACTCCAGCGTTCTCTATCTCTCTGCATGGGGTATCGGTAGTTGGTTCTGTGAACCCAGTTGTCTCGAACCAGAACATTGTTCCCCTGGCAAGCACAGGAATGGCGCCCAACTTGCCAGACTTATCCTACTCAGGCATCAACCATCCTGCTATTTTTATATCAAAGTTCCAGGATTAACCCTGGCTCACACCAGTCATGTGGTAAATTCCTGTTTGGTGACATCTAGAAAGGGAAATATTTTTTTATCAGAAAACTTGCAGAATTCTTCTGGACAGTCTGTTCTAGGAAAACATCAGCAGATGAACAGTTTCACTGGCTTATGATAAAGCTTGGTTTCTTTTCATAAGGAAGCAATTTTCTGACGCATTCTAGGTCCCCAGTTTGGGACCTCTGTCTTTTGTGTTACTATAGGAAGTGTGGATTACAATACCATTAAACAATGGTATCATGGAAGTGAATTATCAGATTTACCTTTCTCATTTATTATTAACATCTGACTCCAGGAGTTAGGGCATTTGACTGTGGTACAGTATAAAGATGAGGAGAACATTGGTGCCTAACACATTAAAATGTGTCCTGAAGAACCTTTAGGGTCAAAACTACTCATGCTGGCAACTCTTGGTATTATCAAATTGTGTGATTGTAGGGGGCAGGTATATGATGTGTAAGTGTGTGTGAATGAGCTCATATGTGTGAGGACCTTGAGTATTGGTCCTTGCCTCCCACCTTGTTTGAAACAGGGTCTCTTATTGTTCACCAATATGTGCACCAGGCCAGCTGGCCAGTGAGCTTCCAGGGAACTTTCTATCTCCACCTCCATTTTCAGTTTGAGAGCACTGGGATTACAGATGGGATTACAAACTCCAGCTTTGTGTGGATCCTGGGATCCAAACTCAGGTCCTCACGTTTGTGTGGTAATTACAAACATCTCCTAGGCCCCATTCTTGGCTTACTAACATCTCTTTAAAATGGGAATTGTCTTCTGTTATTCACTCTCTTCTATAGAGCAGATTTACTATGATACCTTCTCATATCCCTTCCCTTTTTAAAGTCCCAAATCAACCACTCTAAAGATTCGTGTGAATGATCGCGTTTAACAGAGTACATTCCCAAGCTCAGTTCATCTCCAGGTTGATCACACTCAGCTTGTTACGGGAGCCAAAGGACTGCCTCCTGTCTATTCGCTTATAGATCAATTCATCCATCTGTTATTGGAAACTGCTCTTACTAAAATTTTGTTTCATCTGAAGAGAGATATTAAAGCTGGTCTTAAATAAAGAGAGATGATCTCCGATTACCAGGTGTGCTGGAAGTATGGTGACTTTGTGTCTCCGGCTTTTATCTTAGGCATAGTATTCTGAATATCTGGCCACATCCCCATCCCTACCATGATGCATTAGATGCTTGGGGTGTCTTCAGTTAATCAAATGTCCTTTTGTTGTTATTGTTATTGTTGTTGATGTTTTAATAGTTTATCGAGTCCCCCTCAAGAGGGCTGAGAGCTAGCCAACTATCAACTATAGTTCTACCAAGGAGCCTCTGTTTCTCCACTACTCCCAGTTCCCTAACACGTCTCTGCCCTAGTCTTCCTGTCATTCTATTCAGCCTTCCCACTGAAAAATATATACACAGCACTGTTAGGGGTTAGACATCAGTGACATCAGCAGCAAACTTTCCTTTCCATCGTTATCTGTTTAATACACAGTTTCCCTAGACACCCTCAAACATGGTAGCGTTGTTGACTGGCTTCCCTTAGAGCTCCCTATGACAGGTCAGAGCTACAGGAAGAAACGGAAGTATATGCACGAACTTACTTAGCCACGAATGGAGTACATCTATGTTGTTGAATGATGACAAATGAGGAAAGAGGAGAGAGAAAATAAAAAGGGCCAACTGAGAGCTGAAAGGAGAGAGAGAATGTTTCCCCAGGGGCCCTTGTGTGTTTGCCTGATAAGGAAGTGGTTTCTACAGTCTAATGTCTGCCGGTGCCTGCCTGGGTGCATATGGGACCTTACTTGGAAAAGTACAACAAACGGGTTTGGATGAATATCTCCATGGTGGCTTTTCCAGTATTTTCACAGATTTAATGTTGGTTTCCTTGGAGATAGTTTTGGCAAAGCTGGCTACAGACAGAAGCCAAGAGTGGAAATCATATAGCACAAGGATGTTGCACCGGGACTGTGAGGCACATGCTGTCGCTTCCCTTACACTGCCTTTTCAGTAACCTGGAGCTTTACGCTCTGGAGAGCGGCGTATTAATTCTACCGAGAAATGTTTTCGTTGTGTTAATGAGGTTATATTTCCGACCCTTCCAGCTTCTCCTCTGAGTGGAAGCAATTGCAGGGACTGTGTTCGCAGGGAATGTGTCCTGGGGGAGCAGGGCTGGAGAACTTAGATTCCAGTTACAGCCTTCACATTTCCTGGCCTCAAGCCCTTTCCACAATGAATTTGTAGCCATACTCACTCACCTGCCTGGTTTAAAGCATTTTCTTTATTAAGTTTGGATTTTTTGTTTGTTTGTTTGTTTGTTTTGTTTTGTTTTGTTTTGTTTTTCGAGACAGGGTTTCTCTGTGTAGTTTTGGTGCCTGTCCTGGATCTCCCTCTGTAGACCAGGCTGGCCTTGAACTCACAGAGATCTGCCTGGCTCTGCCTCCCAAGTGCTGGGATTAAAGGTGTGTGCCACCACCACCTGGCAAGTTTGGATATTTTAAGGAATACCATTTTAAGGAAGAGACTCCATGAGAGAATATGTCTGAACTATAAAAATGAGTTCTTGCTAAAGATCCAGACAAATCTGAATGGGACATAGATGCAAAAATGATGGCCCCTGAGAACTTCTGGACCTTCGGGTAAAAACCTTTATCTCTACAAAGCATGATTTTCCTGCAAAGTGTATAGCAATTTCTGGAGAATGCATTTTCCTGAAGGCCATTCCCAGAGAATCTGATTCTATAGGAGCTGAGGAGCCACCTGGGACTGAGTAGACTCAGATGGACAACTTAAATGTCTGGTTAGAGATTTAGGCAGACCACATGAGCCCCACAGTATATACACTTCTTTCTAAACCTCAGGGTTTCTGTCCATTCCATGCATTTGTTATACAAGCACCTCCAGCAGCAGCATGCACAGTGGCCAAGTTAACCATGACAAAGAGCATAATAGAGTTTCAGGCTCGCAGGGGTAAGAGGTGTTATTGAAAATTGTGGGTAGGGGAGTGCTCTGGCCAGAGTTGCCACTTATTACAAGAAACCAGGGTCCTCTGTTGGGGTTTTTAGTCTAGTTAATAAAATAATTTAAGAACAGGGCTGAGAAAAAAAGCTCTAGAACAGTTTTATTACAGTTTAAAAGGAAAACCCAAAGCAGCAAGCTGTCAGTCCCTGCAGCTGTCCAGAGGACAGAGACGGGGAAGAGGAAGAAAAGAGGCCACGTGCTTTGAACCAGGCATGGAGGCCAGGGGAAGAGAAGGAAGCCAAGGTACCAGAAATGGCATTCTTCGGCTTTGGGGAGCATCAGAAAGGGAGGAAGAGAGGGAGGGAGGGAGGGAGGGAGGGAGGGAGGGAGGGAGGGAGGGAGGGAGAGGAAAAGGAAAGGGAAGTTACTCTAGGGCCCCAAGGCTGTAGCAGACCTAACAGAGCCCCAAAGTAGCCCTACAGCAACTGCACTAGGGTGTGGGAATTCTGGAAAGGAAAAGTGCATTGCCTCCTTAAGGATTAATTATGCCTCCTTTCTCCTTAGCATGGTCTTAAGGTGGATCCTGCGTCCTAAGGGGTACCTTTAGCCAGGTGACTGATCTCTAGGTCTCTACCCAGGCCAGAGATGTCCCTTCTCTTGGTCAGAAGGAAATCATTTTCCCTTCATGGGCCTTCACTGCTGCTGTGACAAGGATATGTCTCACTGGGCTTCTCTCATTGACACAGAGACTCTCGGTCAATACTACAGATGTCTTGTGAGAAGCCCATCATGATTTACTCAAGCAGATGTGCCAGTCTTGATTTTTTTAGAATTTCCTCTCATGTTACCTTGGATCTGAAGTCTGTACCCAGGAGTAGTTTTTATTACAAGACAAGGAGAAGGTAAAAAGGGGTCTCCTCCCATCTTAATGGTCCCACAATATTTTAAAGACATCACTGTCTATTAATAATTATTTCCAGGCTGTAGCAGAAAAACAAAGGGAAAACTAAAACACTTTTCCCTGGTTTGTTCAGAAACGATTCAGAACACCGCAAGTCTTACAGGGAATTTGCCTCAAATGAAACTACATTTGGATAATCCTTCTTGGTATTCTGGTTACAGCTTGGCCATCAAGTTTCAGTACCTAAGACGGTCAGAAAGCTTCATGAAGGGGTTTTTGTACCAACAGCGTAGGATCTCAAGTCTCCATGCAATTTTCAGGGCAATGCTCAAAGGTCGTTAAGTGTCACAATACACAATACATCTGTAATATTGACTGAGAGTCTCTGTGTCAATAAAACCTCTCAGCGCCCTGGCCAACAGCAGCTGTACCTTCGGCTGTCTAACTGTAGAGTTTATGAACACGTGGGTATATCAAATGGGCTTAGTTCTCGGTTGAACACACTATATTGTAGGTAGACCCGATTGAGTGAGTGATGCTGAGTCCATTTTCAAGATGATTTCCTTTTCCTTTCTAAGATAGTTGAATGCAGAGTAGAAAATTGATTCTTTCACAGCCTCACTACTCCTCAAACTGACTTAACAGGACAGCCATGGAATCAGACCAGAAAAAGGCTGAAGGGTCAGAGGGGTTCGATTCTGCCCCAATCTCCTGCTCCGAATGAGCCTGGAGAGCAGCCCTGGGGTCGGTGGGTCTCCACATTGATTCCTTCTGCTTTGTCTGGTATGTTTGGAGGTAGAATGAACCCAAATAATATATGTGCTAGGAATATATTTTTTTTTCTGGGGAAGATATAAGGAAAATTGGACTGTATTTGTAGGACTGATTGCATTCGGCTTCCCTCTCCTATGAGAGTCAAAGGATAGCTAAGCAGAAATCACTCTTATGATATGAGAAGGCACAATGGGTTAACCAATTTAGTTAGTTTAATCTCCCTCTCCTTCATTCTCTCCTTCTCTCTCCCTCCCCCTCCCCTCCTCTGTCTGTCTGTCTGTCTGTCTGTCTCTCTCTCTCTCTCTCTCTCTCTGTGTGTGTGTGTGTGTGTGTGTGTGTGTGTGTGTGTGTGTGTGTGTGTTCAAGTCCATTTGTGGGGAATGCATGTATATACACAGGTCCACATGGAGGCCAGAGGACAACTGTGGGTGTTATGCTTCAGAAGCTGGCCACCTTGTCTCTTCTTCAGAGACATTCACTGGCCTGGGTCTCCCTGATTTGGCTAAGCTGGCTGGCCAGCAAATCCCAGGGATCCACTTGTCTCTAGCATTATTATAAGCATGTGCCACTGTGCCTGGCATTTTTGCATGAGGATCAAACACAGGTCCTCACACTTGCACAGCTTTACTGACTGAGATAACTCCCCAGTTATCTCAATTTTGTTAGTTCAGTGCAGGTTTATAACAACAAGCTGATGTCGTTCAACATTGTCTACAAGCACCAGTTCGTTATCATGTGTCTGTAACGTTGGTACAGAATTTGAGAACCGATCAGAGATCACACTGCCATAATGAATAGGGAACTAAGACACAGATGATCTGGGCTTTCTGCAGGCTACCAAAGCCCTAAGCTCATCCTCAACCCCATTATCTTAGCTACATAAACTGAATCTTAAAGTCTTACTAGTTAGACTATTTAGGGAGCTCTCATGTAAAACACAATGTGGAATTTCTGAAATCTGTAACTAAATCATTGGCTTCACTCCAATGTCACCACCTCAATTAGATGTGACCTGCAGACTAAGATTTTACATTATCCATACAAATCTAGGATAGAGGAAATCTATCCTGAATCCCCCACATTATTTAGTTGGGCATAGAGTCATCATTGAGCTGCAGTGTACTAAGTCAACCTTTTTCTTTTCATTTTCTTTTTTAAAAACCTGAATAATACAACAGCACTCGCAATATTTTAATTCTAGCACATCTATTTCCATTTTATGTTTGGTCTGCCACATGTAGCGTAGCTTAAAGTTGCCCGAACATCATCTGCCCATCTCGCTACAATCCTTTTGTGTAACCCTGCATTGCTAATGTCTTTGTTTCCCTACCTAGGGTTCATAGGACTCCAGTACCTGTATGCTGGTCTAGCACAGTCTATTAACTGTCCTTCCCCGTCCACTTCTGGTCACCCAGCAAAAGTGAAATAAAGTAGTGTATTCATGCAGCACCTTTGATCTGGTTTCAACCCACCTCCACCCCACGGGAGTCTACGTTTGTCCTTTTAGTTTTACCTCTTTATCATTAGCTCAGGTATATTTGTTTGGGAGGCAATAATTTTATCACCTGTATTTGATGAATTTAGAATTTATATTTTTCAAAATCACAAAGATAGATGTGTAACTTAAAAACAAATCTCATGGTGAAGTAGCTAACACTATTTTAACCATTAAGTGTATCATCAAATGGCATTAATGGCACCCAGAGTATCATCCATCGTCACCAACATTTCCAAACTCTCAGCTTCTAAACAGAAACTGTGTCTCCATTAACCAGTAATCTTCTCTTCTCTCCACCCAAGCTCCTAGGTTATCCTTAATCTGCTTTCTACTGGTTTCTGTATTCTAGGCGTTTTTTATGTAAGTGGGAATTGCACAATGTTCTCCCTTTCAGCTATTTCCCTTAGATTACTGTTTACTGCTGAATAATATTCCATGTAAGTACAACATCTTGCTTATTGACAAATGGATGCTTAAGCTGTTTCTGCCTTTTGTTGTGAGTGACATTGCAGTGAATGTTTGTGTACAAACAACTATCTAGAGGTTTTTTTTTTCAGGTTTGTACCCATGAATAGAATTACTAGATCCTTTAGTAGATTTAGGTTTTAGGTTTTGTTTGTTTATTTGTTTGTTTTTTAAGGAATTAGCAGTCTTTTCTTTCTTTTTATTTTTCAAGACAGGGTTTCTCCATGTATTCCTGGCCATCCTGAAACTTGCTCTGTAGACAAGGCTGGCCTTGAACTCAAGAGATTCACCTGCCTCTGCCTCCTACATGCTGGGATTAAAGGCATGCATCAGTACTGCCTGGCACCAAAGTCTTTTCTAAAGCAACGGTATCCTTTGGGGTTCCCACCATTGATGTAAGAAGGTTCTCATTTCTCCAGCCCTCATCTACACTCATACTTCCCTTTGTTTTTGTTCTGAGCACTGAATTACATGTGAACTGTTATGACCTTGTGGTACTAATTAGTATTTCCCTACTAATTAATGAACTGGGCATCATTTCATATACTTATTAGTCGCTTGTATGTCTTCTCCACAGAAATGCCTGAGTCCTTTGCCCATCTTTAGGTGGTGGTGTTATCTTGTAGAGTTTTGGGTAGTCTTTATCTAGACAGGAAGTATAATCTTATTTAATACAGTTTGCAAATATTACCCCTCATTCTACACAATCATTCTATAAGCTCTTTTCATGTTTATGGCAATATCCTTTGATGTATGTACAAAGGGTTCTACTTTTGATAAGGTCAATACATCTATTTCTTTTTTATGTTAAAACTTTTTAATTGAAAGATAAAAGGTAGGTTTTTTGTTATTGTTGTTATTGTTGTTGTTTTGAGACAGGGTTTCTCAGTGTAGTTTTGGTGCCTGTCCTGCTCTGTAGACCAGGCTGGCCTCGAACTCAAAGATCCGCCTGCCACTGCCTCCCAAGTGCTGGCATTAAAGAGGTATGCCACAACTACCTGGCCTGAAAATAAAGGGTTTTTTATACAATATATCCTGATGACAATTTCCCCTCCCTTATCTCCCAGATTCTCCCACCTCCTCTACCTTCCAACTCCATGCCTTCTTTCTCTCTCTGTTAAGAAAACGAACAAGCAAGTAAAAAAAAAGACAAACAAATAAGAATGAAACAAAATAGAGAAACAAACAAGCAATAAGGAAACAAAGAGAAAGTCAAACACAGAGACACACATATAAAGAAAACCTATAAAAACACAAAATCATAAAACCATAGTATATATAAGCAAAAGACCAGTAAGGTTAAAAAAAAAATGCCCAAACAAAGCAATATGAGACAAAAAAAAAAAAAAAAAAAAAAAAAACTCCAAAAATGTTCTGAGTTCGTTTCGTGCTGGCCATTCACTACCGGGCATTGGAACCTCCCATAAAAACAGTTTTGTAAACACACTGAGACTCCCTTAAAGAAAGCATTTTTCCTTTGCACGCAGTTGTTGATTGACGAGAGCTGCTTTTTTAGGGATAGGAGTTCTCGTCTACTTCCCCTCTCATTGCTGGACCCCTAACTGGTTTTGACCTGTGCAGGCCCTGTGCATGCTGCCACGGTCTCTGTGAGCTCACGTGTGTGCCAGTCCTGGGATGTCTGGAGGACACTGTTTCCTTGCTGTCTTCCATCTCCTTTGGCTCCTAGAATCTTTCTGCCTCCTCTTCCACATAATTCCCTGAACCCTGAGGGGAGAGGTTTATTGGAGGCATCCCATTTAGGACTTAGTGTTCCAAGGTCTCTCTCTCTCTGCATATTGTCCAGTGTGGGTCTCTGTATTCGTTCCCATGTACTGCAGGAGGAAGCTGCAGTTCAGCTGATGACACCTGACCAAGACACTTATCTGAGGGTATAACCAGAATGCCATTAGGAGTCATTTTATTACTAAGTCCCTTTAGCAGAACACTGGTAATTGGTTTTACCCTAGGTCCATGGCCTGTCTGGTCTCAGATTCTTAGCCACTCAAGCTGTGCCAGGCATGGGTTCCATCTCACAGAGTGGACCTTAAATCTAATCAGAGACTGTTTAGTGCATCCCACCACATTGGTGCCCCAATTGCACCAGCATATCATGCAGACAGGTCACCACTGGGGATGCAAGTGTGTGTAGCAGGGTTCGTGTTTGCCTTTCTCCTCTGATAGTGTGCAGAGCACCTTCCAGTACTGTGAACACTAGTCAGTAGGGGTGAAGGCTCTAGTTAGGCATCAACTCCAATTACCTGTTTAATGAGACATGTAAGTTTTGTCTTCAGCAAAAAGGCTTTGCCATCAGTTTGCGGAGATCAACCAATAGCCTTGGCAACAGCCTGAGCTGTTGGAGGATTTCCATAAAGTTTCCTTTGGCCATCATCTCAATTAGATGTAACCCATTGCTGACACTGGAGTTTCACTTGATGACAAGAGATGTCTTGTTGGGGCCTTTGTTTCCCCCATTATTGGGTGAGTCCGTTTAGATTTCTTTCATATATGCATGTATTTTAAGAAGTTTCTACTGTAGTAGGTTTCCATATGACCCCACAAATGGCCCTTAGTGCTATCTGTTATCTGTCCGCTTCCATGTTCCCTCCCTTACTCCCTTCTTCCCTCACTCTGTCCATTTAATTCTCCCATTCTAGTTGTCCCTTGTCTCTCAGAATATATATATATGTGTGTGTGTGTATATGTATATATTTCATATATATATATATATACACACATATATATCTCCTATTTCTGTTTCCTGTGTGACAATAATAGCAGTGAAATTTTGCTCACTGTCCTAGTCAGTGTTCTATTGCTGTGAAGAGACACCATGAGCATGACAACCCTTATAAAGGAAAGCATTTAATTGGGGCTGGCTTCTAGTTTCAGAGGTTTAGCTTATTGTCACCATGGCAGGGACCATGGCAGAATGCAGAGAAATGGTACTGGAGAAGTAGCTGACAGCTCTACATTCGGATCCACAGGCAGTAGAGAGAGAGAGAGAGAGCCCAAGCCTGACTTGGGCTTCTGAAACCCCAATGCCCAGCCCCCAGTGATACACTTCCTCTACCAAGCCACACCCACTCCAACAAGGCCACACCTCCCAATCCTTTTAAATACTGCCATTGCCTGGTGACCAAGCATCCAAATCTATGAGCCTATGGGGGCCATTCTTATTCAGACTACCACACTCACATTTAGAAATAGTAGCTGGTGAACATGGATATAGTTTACACTGCACTCTATAGTACGCTGCTGGAGAGTGAACCCAGAGTCTCACACATTAGAAAAGTGAGCTTTACCTTACAACACACATGTTTATTCAAAGAGGAATATGTGCCCTAGACCTCCTTTGAAAGCACCTGCAAATAAACTATGCACATACCACATACGAGATAAAACAGGGACTCAGTTAAACATACAGAATTTCAAATCGACTCCCCATGAATAGGGTCTTGCCAAGAGCTAGGAGTAGTCATCACACATTTGTAGGATACTAACCCCATAATTTAAAAAAAAAAAAAGAATCAGTAGTGATATTTTCTGGATTCTGGGTGGTGTGTGAGTCCTCTTCCTGGCATTTACTTTTGAGCGTATGGAGGAGTCTCTGAAACCATTATCTTGACAGTTTTATTTGTTCCTGCCCATGCCTTTACCCTCCAGGACCTTGTATAAATGTTAAGGCTCAGCTCTCAGCCTGCCCCAGGGTTTTGCTGTCCATTTCACCTCCAGATCACCTGCTCTGCTCAGCCTGCCTCTGATCCTGCTCCGGCAGCACAAAAGCCAGGGTGCTAAGCTCCCTCATTCAAATGTCCAGGGCTCCCTAAGGTCTGGTCTTTTAAGGAAAACATCATTCACCTAGCCGGATGATGGAAGTAGGGTAAATGCTTGAAATTGGAAACAGAACATCTAAAAATGGCCTAATAATCCACAAAATCATCTATACTTCCAATTGCCTAAAGAAACTTGCTACTCAAGACCCATCTCTCTACAACTGTGCTGGGACAACACAGGAGCCATCATTTCCTAGGGGACTTTATAATCTGGACCGTTACTCAAAGAGTTCAATACATTATGTTTATAAGGGTTTTTTTTTTTTCTCCTTGAAAGTCTAATTCACATAGATATCCAGAGCGAAGGTCCCCAGATTAGATCTTTAAATTATATTCTACTAGCCAACTAGTGAATTAGCTTGCCACTCTTTTCTGGATAGTGACAGATAGGACTCTCGGGTCAGAGGTTCACCTGGTAATAGTGTTGTAGTCACTTGCTCCCACTGCCTCCCTGAGTTTCCCTTCCCACCACTACGAACACTTGATGACCCTGGAGTGGTGGTTCTCCAGCTCCCTGATGCTGCGACCCTTCAATACAGTTCCTCATGCTGCAGAGACCCCAACCATAAAATCTTCCGTTGTCACTTCATAACTGTAATTTTGCTACTGTTGTGAACGGTCATGTAAATATCTGTTTTCTGATGGCCTTAGGCGACCCCTGTGAAAGGGTCATTTGACCACCTAAGGGGTCGTGACCCACAGGTTGAGAACGGCTGCATTGAAAGGAAGGAGGCTAAGCTTAAGGAAACCAGCTCTTTCATAACGAGCAACAGACAAACGTGTTCTTTGCTCCGGGTACAGACACCATCCGTGTTTCAAGCTATTAGTTCCTCAAACATCCACAGAAAAGACTGGGGAAAGGCAGCCACTCGTGGGCCCTGGGAGAACCAGCTCTTGGTTGTTGTGTGTTTTGCTCACCAGCACTGCCTATCTAGCCAGTTCTTAATGTTGAGATCAGTCCCCATTGGTAAATGGAGTCAGATTCAAGTTGAAAATACCTGTTTCCTGAAACTGTTTGAAGTTTTACTGTTGGCCTTCATCTTCCAAGGTGAGGACCCGTTGGTACCAGCTTTTAGATGTGAAGTATTTGGAGCTAGGTACGTGGTAGAGGGTATACATAGATGTTCAAAGCCCTGGATTTAATTCCCAGTAAGAGAGAGAGAGAGAGAGAGAGAGAGAGAGAGAGAGAGAGAGAGAGAGAGAAGAGTTTTAAATTATTGGCATCTGGCATGGGTTAGGCACTTCCAGGGTAGCTGTTATTGTCACTCAGTGAGAGTGACACATTGTACTTTCAGGTTTTCCCATCCTGTTCTAAACCAAACCTGTGTTCCCTGAAGAGCTTGACCTACAGGGCTTCACTTCACTTTTGTCCAGCCTTTGCTCTAAGGTCTGTGTCTCTGTGAGCTCTACCCTGATTCTACTGCACAGAGTATATCCTCCCCCACCCACTTCTTGCAGTCTACTTGTCTCCCTAGCTTGTTACGTTCTAGTTATGGTTATAAAGTATTTGTTATGTTTTATTTTCGGTTCCCCTAGAGGAAACGTAAGTTCCATGAAGTAGCTGTTCACTGATGACTCTAGTCCCCAATGAAACAATACCTGGCCTGTCACTGGTCATCAAAATGTGTCAAATGAGAGAGCTGAGGCTCAAAGAGATTATGTACCTAGTTAGGTTTTCAGAACCAACATGGGAACATTAGAGCTCAAAGACTTGTCTTCTGACTTCAAGGTGACAGCCCTTCCCACTGTGACCAACCTCTCCCTGCCCTCAGACACAGATGATGACATGGGCCCCAGACAGACCTGCTGGCACAGCCTCCAGGCTGTGTCCGTCAGCTCTGTTGGGAGCCGGAGACTCTCAGATGGG
The DNA here is from genome assembly GCF_949786415.1 of Peromyscus eremicus. NCBI lineage: Eukaryota > Metazoa > Chordata > Mammalia > Rodentia > Cricetidae > Peromyscus > Peromyscus eremicus. The sequence continues at coordinate 47,699,108 of NC_081425.1, read as the reverse complement.
CAGAGAAACGAGGGACTGTGAAGGCAGGCTGCAGCAGCAGAATGGCTAGCTTTACGGGTAAGCATCCTCTCTCTGAGGGTGTGTCTGAAAGGGCCTGCCTCCTGGGTTAAGTCACTGTGAATCCCGTAACAACAAACTGTCAGAAACCTAATCTCTCTAAGCCAGGGCTGCCAGTGGTAATAGACACTTTCCACAGAATTTTAATCTACAAAGCTATTTCTAAAACTCTCACAAATGAATCCTCTTAGGAGTCCCAGGATGTGGGCAAGATAAAGATAGCAGAACTTGAAAATAACAGAACATGTGAAAGCAAAACAGTGAAAAGGTCTCGGGCAGTGGCTGCGAAGAGCCCGGAAGAGCTTAGCTCATCCCTTTGGGAGCAACCTTCAGGAGCTCCGGGCCTGAGCAGTGCAGCGCCCCCATCAGGGTGGATGACAAGGGGCGTATACAAGTCACTCAGGTCCAACAGCACAGCTGCTGTAAAACTGTTCCTTAGGGAATGACCTAACCCCCATTTTTCCCTTGAATCATCTAATTCTATCCAAGGGAGTAGACACTAAGTATAATATTGTAACATAAATTTAAGTTGATTAAAAACTTAATTTTTTTAATTAAAATTTTAACATTCTCCAGTCCTACTAGCCACATTCGGTGGTGAATTGACACTCATGGCTGGTGGCTACTGCAAGGAACAGTGCAGGCGTGTAATACTTCCCTCGCTTTTGAAGATCCAAGGAGAATCAAGAAGTGGGGGAGCATTCTTGTCATCCCGGCACTTGGGAGACTGAGGCAGAAGATTTTGTGTTTGAGGCCAGATGGTCTGTAAGACATAGCAACACCCTATCTAAAGGAATGGAAAAACCAAGTGTCGTGGGTCCATGTCACTTTAGGTACGGCATGAGCGTGAAGGGCTGGTTTGGGTCTGATCACGGCATGGTCCAGCCGCACTTCCAACATCACAGTCTGCTGCTAGGAATGAAGTGCAGCATCCCCCTTGTCTCCTTTCTCCCTGTGACTGGAAGCCATTGTTTCGCCTTAGTCCATCTTTTGTGATGACGAAATGTTGAATTTTCTGTCCTACACTCACTGACCTTGAACTGCCAACAGCTGAGCGTCTCTTCTCTCCCCACCAACTGTATCCGTCCCCTTTTTCTCAGCTGCCTGACAGCCCCCAGGCTCCAAAGCTGAAATAACTCACCCTGTTCTTTAGCTCACTCCTTGGGAGTGTGATAAAAATTAACCCTCTGTATTTAAATTATAGTTTCAATACATTATTAAAGATAAGGTTACAACAGAATGGGAAGAACAGCAGAATGCGTGTTCCAGATGAACTCAGTGAGCTTTAGGAGAAGTGGTCTGACACCAGTGGTTAATCCACGGACACTGAAAATATTAACATCTGCTGTGGTAGATTCTTAAAGAGCACGGACACCCATCCATACGATCGATGCAAGGTCATATAGGCGAGACTTCAAACAAAACCATCTTCAAACCTAGAAAATTTCTCCTCGGGGATAGACCAGCAAACAGTGCTGTTCTTGGGCACACATTTAATCAGGGCGGACTGACACATGCGGGCATAGATAAGACGTGGCAAAGATAGGAAGAATCTCATCTTTTTATAGAGCCTTGAAGATGCAACCTGTGACACACACAGTTTCAAGATAAAAACTAGACCGTCCTCAAGAAGGATGACTGACAGCTCCATCTGCCACACAGTCCATTTTACATTTTCCTGGAAACCGGAGTGACCATCTGTACAGACTAATTGGCTTCATGCACAGGATCAGGATCACATAAAGGAAAGGATCAGAATCACAAGGCAAAAGGCAGTTTATCCTGGAGAGAGGCACCTCCAGGAGACTGGGCTCCTCCTTATCCGCCCCCCAACATGGGAGATAGAAACACTGTCCCTTTGGAGATTACATATCAAACAGTGGCTCACTGGTCCTTGGGAAAAGACCTCAGAAGTTCTAAGACCAGCAAGAGGGGTTTAGAAAGATTATGTCTCCAAGAGGAGAGAAGCAATCGATAATCACAAGTGTACAAAAGAAAATGCTGTCGGCAAAGGGTAGGCACATGGCTTGATTTACTTCATGTTCATATTCACACATACAATCTTCACAAATTATGTCCCTTCAAAGGTTTGTGCAACCATGTATAATGTCACCTTTTTGACTAATGTTGGGGAAAACTAACCTTGGATTACTCTGAATAGCAGGTGACTTTAGAGATTTTTCACCTTCAGATGCACGTAGGAGTTCGCTGGCAGGAAGGAGCCAGTGGGTAGAGGTACTGGGGCTCTCTTCCATGAGGACTGAACTGAAACATTTAACTAGTGGCTGACATCATTAGAAGCAACAAGCAAGTGCCTGAAAACAATCTAATCCCCTGATTATTTTCCCCAGAGCTCATTTTATGCTATTTGTCTCTAAAATGTCATTTTATAGGTGGTACAAATACATCTTTGTACGTTTTGAAGTGGTAATTAATATTTAAGTAAATTTGTACTGTGTGAATTAGAGAACTAATTTGTCTTAGATTCATTGCTCTGCTTTAGGGTTTTGCCTCCTTTGCTGAGTTATTGGAAAATATGGCACGTAACAATGTTACGCTCTTGCTGACTTCTGTCACAGCTTAGGGAAACTCCCTACCACATGGTTTGGAAATTGGATTTCAACCCTTATTAAGATTCTGATTTGAAAAATAACCCCATCGTTCATGTCAAGGACCAGTTGGCTACAGTCCATGTATTATTCCTTTATTTCATTCTTCAGTGGCCAGAGCATTGCCAAGATTTTTAATAATCATACAAAATAGACAATTAGTCAGCTGGGTATGGTGGTGCATGCCTGCAATACCAGCACTCAGGAAGCAAGGGCAGGAGGGTTGCCAAATTGCAAGGTCCATTTGGTCTACATAGTGAGGTTCAGGCAAGACTATACAGCGAAACTGTATTTAAAAAAAAAAGACTCTTTTGCTTACTGTGGGACCCCTTTCCTCCTACTGGGTAGCCTCATCCAGCCTTGATGTGATAGTATGTACCTGGTGTAATTGTAGCATACTATGCCATGTCTGGTTTGATGTTCCTGCTAGGTCAGCTCTTTTCTGAGGGGAGACAGAGCAGGCATGGATCTGGGGAGAAGGGAGATGGGGGGGAAACTGGGGGAGGGGAGAGAAGGGAAACTGTAGTCAGGATGTAATGTATAAGAGAAGAGGAAGGGGAGGAAGACTAAAAAAAAGCTACATACAACACACACACCACAATATCATATTTATGTATATATGTATATTAATATGTACACACACCATGCATAGACACACTCCACGCATACACTTAATTCAGTTATTTTGGAGTTGATTACTTAAATGTTTGAACAAACATAGCACCTGTCATTATTTTAAACAACTCAGTAGACTTCAGAGATATGAGCTGGGAGTGTGTCTCTTTTAAAGCTTTCTATTGTTTGAAATGTAGTCTTTCACTGTCCTTAGGATGCCTTGAAAAGGTCTTCCTGGCTTCTTCCCCCTTCACCACACCCAGCCTCCGAATTTCTCTCCTCAAAGGCAGGCAGAGACTTTCCCCAGTGACTAGTTATTCCTGTTTCAGGGCTCAACTTTATATCCTGTTCATATCCACTCTCTACTTCATTTCCTTCCTAACCTTCTTCAGGTCTGGGCTGCTAGCTGGATATACTGGCATATTTTAATACTGGATCTGTTTATTATAAACTAGAAGATATTTTTCAAGTTAACTCATACAACGTAAGTTACACTTTGTCTCACAGTCCATTTAATCCATAAACTGTAGTTTGCAGGAAAAAAGGGATTCTAAAAGGCTGATTGATTACGACTTCACAATTGCTGAGAGTTGGTAATGGTGCAAGCCCAAGAGCCTACTTATCATTAGCCTCCTTCATAGCTACTCATTGCCCACCTCGTTTGATCTCACATCCTAAAATAATCAGGTAGATCCTTTTCAAATGAACAAGAATGGAACTAACTAATGTAACCTTTACAACAAAAAAGCTTAAGCGTCTTCAGATTGGATTTGAAGCCTAGAGCAGAGATTTCCTCCTTTGCTGTGGCCCCTTATCTGCTATTCCCCCTTGTGTTTGAAAAGTGTCTGACTTCATGACCTCCCTTTGGTGTGATACACTGTAAAACTTGATGCAACTGTTATCACATTGGAACCCGGTACTTGGGCTGACCTGAATCTGTGTCCCCAAGCCATGATTATTTACATTTGGCTCTCAAATAAACTGTCTTGATCCTTTTGAATTGAAAGCTGAGTTTTTCTATCAACAAATGGAAGTTGCTGTTAATTATCACCTAAGTAAGAGTCACCAATTTCTGTTTTTCCTGTTTCTGAGGCTCCTCACTGGGAAACTATACTCCCAAAGTCATTTTCATCTATCTCAAAAAGAATTATATTACATTTTTTTTCTGTCAAATAAATTGACTTCTTTGCTCAGTGCTCTTCAAGAGGACCTGGGTTCGATTCCCAGCACCCTCATGGTGGCTCACAGCAAACTTCTATTCCAGGAACTCTGACACCCTCTCTGGCCTCTGCTAGTACCAGGCTTATGAATAGTTCACGGACATACATGTAGCCCAAACACCCATACACATAAAATAAACTTTTAATATCAAAACAATCAACTTGGTAATACAATGTAGCACCCATTCCCTAATAACACACCTATTTCCATGTTGCAGGCCCACAGTCTGCAGGGTGATCATCTTTGTAATCTTAGGGTGGAAGAACTACAGAGGATATACTCTGTATTTAAAGTGTTATACAGAAAAATACATTTTTAAAGGAGCCACTCTCTTGAAAGTTTGTGTCTGAAATTGCATCTGCATTTCCTATATGCTGTGCCCCAATTATCAAGGTCAAGTATGCTTCCGAATGGTACTACACTTGTGTGATTATAGTTGGTCAGCACTGGCCAAGAATTTAGTCATAACTGGCATTTTGCATTCTTAAACAGAGGTCACTTTGAGGTCCACAGCTAATTTCTTGTGCAGGGAATCAGCAGCAACCTAGACCACTGACTCAGTGAGACAAGCATACCAATGAAGACTCCATTTCTGGCTTCTAGATGAATGAAGCGCTTGTCCCTGTGCTTAGTACTCATGACCTTAGGCTCCAGGGCAACAGACAGACATGAAAATACCTAAGGGGACTTCAGCTAGAGAGTCAGTGAGCCATGAAGTCGGAGTAGTAGAGACTGGCTAAGCTAGAGCTGGTCCCTCCCTCTTCAAACCATAAGACAGGCAGAAATGGCTTCTGCCAATCCCTCTGAGTGTTATTTTCCCTCATCCAGAGGACAATTACTCAAAAATAATCCATTCCACAGGATTCAGTCCCGACAGGACTTCCATTTAGGCTGAAACGCCGCATGCTAAGAAGAGCAAAGGGGTGTGAGTTACTATCTCCTCCAGATGCTTTTATGTGAAGAGAAGGCAGACACCTCAAAATGCTTGACAGATGTGAAGAAACGCATGTGTGATGGGAAATTTCAGAAAGGTGGGGGGACATCTGAGCTAGAACAGGCCTTTCCTATGTCCCACAAGCTGTGTCACAGAAGAGATAATCCTGTGACACTACACGTTCTGTCCAGAGAAAGGGAAACAGCTAGGTTGTTTTCTATGGGCCAAATGTTTAAAAGTGATGAAAACCTAATGCTTCCGAAGGGAGTTTTTGACAAGCTCAACATAGGTCAGTGAGAAAAACACTGCTAACCTGTGAATACCTTTCAGGGGGCGGGGACTAAGAAAATCACTTCCTTTTCCCACCAACTCAGGCTCCCAGACTTCAGAAATGCTAAGAGCTGATGAGATTGGTAAGATTTCAGCTTGCTTTTTCCACCCATCTTGCTCTGGGATTTTTCCCCTTCCTTCCCCTCCTAAGCCTGGGTGTGTTCAATGCACCAGTTCATTTTCTCAGCAGCTATTGTGAATGAACTAGAGTTTTTTCAAAGGATGCATTCTTACATCTTCCCTCTTCGCCAGCCTCCCATTCCTGCTTCCCATAAACACATCTGGAGAGTCTCATTTTAAGCAATCAACCTTTTCAGCCCGGTGATTAAAAGATATATATACCAGAATCTGCACTTCATTTGTAGAAATTCTGCCTGGGAGGCATTTGTTTTATATTCAGCTCCCATGCTTTTCATTAATCCCTTCCTCACCTTCTCCCTGGGGTCAGCCTGCATGAATAAGTAGCTCTCTTCCACCCCAGTTTCATGCTTTCTCTGCGGTGGAGAACCATTAGCAAATAATAGTGACCCATTGGATTTCATTATTTCAGTAATGGAATCTGTCAAGGTCAGCCGCTGATGGCTCTTAATGACCACTCTGTTGATAAATAGGGGGTAACTGCAGTAATATTCATTTTAAGCAAATAAAATATATTCTGATTAAGAATCCCTTCTGCCCAGTTGGAATCCAATTAAGCCAGCTAAAGAGGAAGGTTCATTCAAGATCTTCCACTTAAGACTATATTGCAGAATCAACACAGTTCAAGTTAGATTTCTTTCAGTGAGCCTTAACTTTCTTTGAATAAATAAATAAATGAATAAATAAATAAGCAATAAAACATTGTATTCCATTCAAAATAGAATAAACATGATTGGGCTCTGGTCCCCCACCCCTTTCTCCAGAGCCTGTATTTCTTGACTCTCACAATTATGTTCAAAGACCTGCCCATCTATCTGTAGTAACCTGAGCTATGGTTTTCCTTTAATGTAAATGAACTTGTTCGTTGCGAACATTAGGAATCCTCTCTTATATTAATCTAATTGTTGTGGAAGTTCCCATACATTACGTAGCAAAACAAATTAAAGGCAGTGAGGGAACAGTAGTCAAAATATGAGCATGGACAGCACAGGGACCAACTTGAACAAGCATCAGTTTTAGCACCAGGGTAAGAGTCTGCTTGACCTGGTTGTTGAGCTTTAAGTGGTAGGTGACTGGGTGGGGGGGGGAGATCAAAGACTCCCAGGAGAAGGGAGAGATGTAGATTGATAATAGGGAAGGGTCGCAGGGCTCTGAGCAGTGGCTGGTAAGAAAATCAAAAGGAACTGGGCTGTTGACCATCAATGGGGTCATAAAGGTGGTGCTGGCTTAAAAAGGGCCTGCAAACAGGCATCTCCAAGAGTCAGTACTTACACAAGGGTGATTTCACAGCAGACGTAATAATGCTGCTATTGGTTATGCCCAAGTGGAGAAGCTATACAACTCCCTGCCCACCCCCACCCAGGACCTCATGTAGTAAGAGAGAAAGACAATGAGCAGGTTAATAAACAGCCTTGAAGAAGGGCAAAGGAGGCGCTGTGAATGACCAGGATGCGATGCCACAACTTCAGTGATGGAACATACTTAGAAATTTTTCAGGAAAGGACTTGCTGCCCATTTGCATCTCTGCAGACACTTGGAGGAGGAGCCACCACCACACATGGCATCCCAGGGGCTTGAGCAAACTTAAGTCATTGCTGCAGAGAAGCACCTGGTTCTTTTGAGTTATTTGACAACAATGTATTGCAAGTGCCAGATCCCAGAGGGATTTCATCAGTCACGGAGATGATGAATAGTGCTACTGCTTTCTAAAAACAAAACCATTTCACAAATACAGAACTAATTTCTAAATACTACTAAAAGGAGAGGGGTTAAGTAACACCACATTCCTTGGTGCAGATGAAAGTGATTATGATTGTTTCTTGTAGGGACACAAATTCAACTGTTTTAGAGACCATTGACTTTAGACTAAAACGAAAAACCAAGGTTTGTGACCCATCTGTCATAACATTTTGCACCCAAGGTTCCCTAGCCCCAGATGGTATTGCCCATCTTCCGGGTAACCAAAGCAGAGCCCGAACACCATCCTTGCCACCTCCCTCCATACCTTGTTGAGTGCTGCCTTTGTCATTTCTGCCCCCTGCATCACTCTCAAACTTCTTCCTTCCTCTCTACCCCCTGGCCTTCGCCCCAGCTTGGGAGCTGATCTTTTGATTGCACTCATACAACGTCCTCTACATTGGTCTGCTTTATTCCCATTGCCAGGTCGCATCCAGGCTAGCCTAATTTCTAAAACAAATGTCATCCCTCTCTTGTTTGAAGTCTTTGGCTCTTTTTAACTCCCCCAGACATTAAAAATGATGAAGGCGGCCCATGGGAGTGTCCTACCTAATGTCTCGACCCTGTACCACCTGCAGCTCCTCAGTCCGCTTACTCTCCTCCAGCTACACACTTCTTCCTAGGGTGTTTTCCTCCCTTTGTCTCCTAACCACTGCCACTCATCCTTTAAGACTCAGCTTAGCTCTCCTTTCTTGAAGGCCCCAAGAGCTGCCTGAGGGAGAGGCCCGTTCTAGATGAATTCCCAGTAGCTCCTTTCTCAGAACTCAGTGAGCATATGTCCTGGCTAGTCTTATGTCAACTTGACACAAGCTAGAGTTATCTGAAAGGAGCGAACCTCAATTGAGAAAATGCCTCCATAAGATCCAGCTGTGAGGCATTTTCTTAATCAGTGATTGGTGGGGCAAGGCCCAGCCCATTGTCTGTGGTGCCACCCCTGGGCTGGTGATTGTCTCCTGGGGTGTATAAGAATGAAGGCTGAGTAAGTCATGGGGAGCAAGCCAGTAATCAGCACCCCTCCATGGCCTCTACATCGGCTCCTGCCTCCAGGTTCCTGCCCTGTTTGAGTTCCTGTCCTGACTTCCTTCAGTGATGAACAATATGGGAGTATAAGCCAAATAAACCCTTTTCTCCCCAAGTTTCTTTGGTCATGGTGTTTCATCACAGCAATAGAAACGCTAAGACAGCATATAATGATTTAGATACGATTTACCTTGAACACAGGATATACAATATGGAGCCATTACCTTCCCTTCCAAACTTGTTTCTCCCTTCACAAGTTCTTATGCTAGAAAACCCCAGTCTTTTCCTTAGTACCTATTCCTAATTAATCATATAAGTCCTGCCAGTTCTATCTCCCAGTATCTGAGGAACCCTCTACTTCCTGTCCCCAGGGCTCCTGTCTCTTCCCACCTTGTTTACTGTAGCATCCTCTTTGCTGGTCTAGTCCAAATCCATCCTCCATATGGCCAACCATTTCCTGCATCGTTTCTGTTCTCCACCTGAAATCATCTGAGAGCTGCCCATTGCCCTCAGGATAAAGTTATATTTTCTCTAAATGGCTTGCAAACCCCTTCAAGATGCGCCTCTTGCATCTTGGTCTGAGCCCATCTCTCTCTTGAGCACCCTTACCTCATATTGAATTACTTTCGGTTCTGATTATGTGCTGAGCTTTCTTGCCTCTGGGGCATTTATCCAATTTGTCTGGATAAAGTCTTGGTGTTTTTGAAGGCTTGGCTATCACTTTCCCCAGAAATCTTTCCTAATCAGTTCTCAAATCCAAGTCAGGTGCCCCTCCCTGCATGATATGGTCTGAATGTTTGAGTGTCTACAATCTGTGTACTGAAACCTAATCACCAATGTCCTGGTGAGAGCTGATTAAACCTGAGGGCAGAAATCTCAGGAATGGATTAGCACCTTTGTACAAGGGGCCTCAGAGAGCTGCCTTGGCCCTTCTACCACGTGAAAATGCCATGAATATAGTTTCATGTGTGGTTTTGTGTGAGGTGTGTGTGTGTGTGTGTGTGTGTGTGTGTGTGTGTGTGTGTGTAAATGAGCCCATATCAGACAGCCAATTGTTGTCTCCATCTTTGATTTTCTAGCCTTCAAAACTGTAAGAATTACATTTCTACAATTCTATTATTTATAAATGACCTTGTTGGTGGTATTTTGTTATAGCAGCCTGTTGGGTCTAAGATACCAGTGTGTCTGATACCTTGCTCTATCCTCACACTAGTATTTGCCATATTGATGTAAATGATGCCTCTTCCTGACCTGTAAGCTGCTTAGCAATAGGGACTGTTACTGTTTTGGACAAAGGTCATATTTCTCAGGATTTAACTCATGTCTGACATACTTTCAGTAAAATATGCCTATGAATAAAATATATCTATGAATCCGTTGTGGAATTGAATAATAGTATAGTATGTCTCTTAATCTAAGTTTTGAGAAAATGCAATCTAAGTATGAAATTATACATAACTACCACCCTTAATTGCATGAATGATCTAGTCAACATAGGATTTTGTTCAAGAAGCCTGAAGAGTCTTGCTGAAGGCACTGCCACAAACTTAAAGATGTGTTCAGGGTCTGTCTTTGTTAGGGTTTTACTGCTGTAAAAAGACACCATGACCACAGCAACTCTTATAAAGAAAAACATTTAATTAGGGCTGGCTTACAGTTCAGAGCTTTAGTCCATGGTGAGAAGCATGGCGGTATGTAGGCAGACATGGTGCTAGAGAGGTAGCTGAGAGTTCTACATCTGGATTGGCAGGCGGGAAGAAGAAAGAGAGACTGGGCCTGGCTTGAGCACTTGAAACCTCAAATCCCACCCCCAGTGACACACTTCCTCCAACAAGGCCGCACACCCTAATAGTGCCACTGTCTTTGAGCCTATGGGGGCCATTTTCATTCAAACTACCACAGTGTCCGTGTTAATTTAAAAGACCCATACTCCTTGGGAACAACTGATCCTCACATCCATTTAAAAAGCTCTCCTGCAATTTGGAACCTTGCTGTGTTTCCTAGCCCTTGAATTTCTGAAGCTTATAGCGTTTTCAGCAACATTTCTTAAATGTTTTCTCTTCCCACCTGCCTTTGTTAGGAAAGTATAAAAGTAATTAGATTTATTGTAGTTTCATTGGAAAGATAGACCTCTGTGCCTAAGCTTTGACTTTGTCTTTTCTAAATAGTATATTAGTTCGATTATAAATCTATGGGGGACTGGTGCTTTGCTTTTATTTTAATGAGTTTCTATAGAGAAAAATTTCAATTGGGTACTCTCCCAAGGGATGAGACAGTATTGGCTGGGGCCCAAGAATGTCTGAGTCCTGTTCTCAGCCCACTGCTGAATTGCTCAGTTTTCTAGGACGAAGTGCATAAGCAGAGACAAAGCCCCGGAGGGGACTGCTCTCATCTACCCCTTTGTCCTCAACAACTCTACTCTATTGGATGCTAGGAAGCAGGTCCTCTTGTAAGAAGGTCTAGGTGTGAGCAGATAGGAGCAGAGGAAAGTGTTTGTCCCAGTGCCCATGGCCATTTCAGATCTTTGCCCCCTCTTATTTTTGGAAAGCCCACCTATACCCTATACCCTATTGCCTGTATTAATGTGTCATGCTGAATAACTTAGCTATTCAACTATTAGAACTGATCTGCCCGAAGGGTAGCAACATTTTAACAGAGATTTAAATGCATTAATTCTGAGACTGCAAATTTTTGTATTTGGGACAGTACTTTTTTCCAGGTCTTAAAGCTCTCATAGATTCCCACCTACCTGCCTGCCAGCCAACTTCATTAGGGAGGGGAATTTGGGAATTCTGCCTCTGTTTACATGATTGCTGGATACATGAAATGAAGAACATCCAAAAAGCACATGGAAAAGCAAGGAAAATGTGCATCCATCTGGGGATACCTTCCCCATTTTACTACTCTCTAAGGAGCTACAAACTGAGACATGCCCATACCTGGCTCCAAAGGGATTTCTACAAATCTCTCCTTGCTAAAAGACATAGTAGGTTAAGTCTTGTGAAATTTCTGTTTCTCTAGGTAAGAATGATTGTCAGTCTTTCTGTATTTTAGCCTGTGAATCAAGTAGGTGTCCCTGAGTTTGACCAGTCTACAGCATCCCTTCTCAAAGGTAGAAAATAGTAATATTGACTTCGAGGGCTGCTGCAGCATAGTCCTTATCTCTCTCTACAGACCAGAAGACTAGGACCAGAGTAGCAGCCAGTCTTTTTCCCTCTGGGGTCTTCTCCATGCCCTTGCCTTAGATTCTGCTGGTATGCTGGGGATCCTTGGCCCTTAGCTTTCATATTGTCACTTAATCTCTGTCTTCACTGTCACACAAAGCATTAGCCCCACGTGCAAGTCTTCCCCTGGGTCCTAGTCACCCCCTTTTTAATAAGATCATCAGAAACACTAGATTGGGGCCACCCCCAGAATCTGACTTTATCTTGGTCCTCTGCAGACAGTCTATTGCCAAGGAAGATCACACTCACTGCTGGAGATTAGGACTTTTAGGACTTGGAGCACCTTGTAGAAAGCCTGCCAGCCCACAGCAGGCTTTGGAGATTGATGCTCTGGCCACAAGCACTATTCTGTTGCTGCCTTGAGTGTGATTTAAAAAATGTTAATTATATTAGTACTGTTCTAGTTCGCTTCTGATCCTATAACCACTGTAAAGCACGATGGCTAAAAGCAATGTATAGGAAAGGGTTAATGGTTTTACAGGTTACAGTCCATCACTGAAGGAAGGCAAGGTAGGAACTGAAACAGCCCACAGAGGAGTGCTACTACAGGCTTCCTCAGCCTACTTTTTTTATTTTTTATACAATCCAGGAACACCTGCCCATAGATGGCACTGCCCACAGTGGGCTGGGCCCTTCCAAATCAATCATTAACCAAGAAAATGCCTCCCCACAGGCCAACCTGATAGAGGCAACTACTCAGCTGAGGCTCCCTCTTCCCAGCTACGTCGAGCTGACAACCAGGAGCTCCACATCCCCATGCACAGGAGTCTTTCCTGACTCCCGTCATCAGTCCTGTAGATCATTGAAGCCTGGGGCAATATTTCACCTAGTAAGAGCTAAAGTCAGGGAGCGCCAGTCCTGGAGTGATGTATTTTCCTCAGTATCAGCCCCAAGCCCCTCTTAAGGCCTTCCAACAACCATCAGTCCCAAACTGGTCCAGGCCCCAGATGAGCTGCCTGGATGCACTCAGTGACGTGCCTCTTGTGTCACATCATGGGAGAAATGTCTGATGAGGCCAACTCTGACCAAATCTGCTAAAGCGGCCTAGTGGGGAGGAGCGGGAGACATGGCTCAGGGAACGGAGGCATTTCTAGGACCACAGTGGGATTTAGGGGTGCTAATGTCTACAGCCACCTGGCTGTGTCGGGCTAGTTCCCCCTTCTCTCAGGATCACAGTAAAAGAGGGAAGCCTGGAGAGGGGGCTCAGCAGCTCTGAGCACTGACTGCTCTTCCAGAGGACCTGGGTTCAATTCCCAAAACCCGCATGGTGACTCAGAACCATCTGCAACTTCAGCTCCAGGGGATACAACGCCCTCCTCTGGCCTCTACAGGTATCAGGCACACAGATGGTACACAGATATACATGTTAGCAAACACTTATACACATTAAATAAAAAATAAAATAAATAAAAAAGTAAAGAATGCCTCCTTGTCATGCTCTGAAGGTACACTAGCTGGGACTCCAGACTATCTGTCCAAATCAGAGGAAGATGAGCAACTCAGAGCCAACAGAAAAGCTAAAGAATGTCTATAATCCAGAGATCATTAATCCACCTGCAGGAACCATAGAGTGAAGGACAGCTGGGAAAGCCGCAGTGTAGACAGTGCCCTGGGATAGTGTCCACGCTGCCTCGCCTGGACAAGACAGAGAGAGCAGTCGTGGCCCAGAATCCTCTCGGGCCTGTGAAGAATGAAGAGCTCAATTCATGCTATATCGGAATCACTCGGGGGCTCTGTGGAAAGTCCCAAAGCCCATGTCCTCAGTCTTACCTGGGATGTAAAGTCAGACCACATGGATTCAATCAGATGTGTGGGTTTTTTTAGTTGGCCAGTGGTCCCCATGTATATCCAATAACCAATGATAGTACAGAGAGGGACAAGAGTCACTCACCAGCCTCTGAGCTTTCTCTCCTGCTTCAAAGCACAGGAGTTAGAAGATTTTGAGCAAGAGCCATCGCCCATGCAGGTGTCAATGGAGATATCCAGGCAGGATAAGGGAAAATAATACCTTGCAGCCGACAATAATGCTCTCCCTGGAGGCTGGTCTTCCTCCTTCCAACATCCAGGAGAGACAAGCTGGGCCTCTGCACTTGCTCCATCTGCAAAGCCAAGTAAGACCAGGTGGGTCTTCCTCTCCCTGAACACTATTATTCTGCCTACCGCAAAATACAACAGGTGCGAATGTTCAACAGGCTGTAAGAAACCTAAACAACTTCCTAGTACTCTCACAAAATCAAAGTTAGCTTGCACATCACAGAGAGCTTGATCAGTTGAATACACACACACACACACACACACACACACACACACACACACACACACACACACACACTGAATACCCACAATATTGGGCATTCAGTCTCAGTATTCTAAACCTGCCCCTGTGAAGTGAAAAGCTGAGAAGTTTCTTTTTCCATCCTATAAGTTTCCCATGTTGCAGAGCCCTTCTTGCCTGACAGGCTAATCTATGTTAATGTGTGAGCACAACCCAGCAAATTAACTTCTTCTGGATGTCAGTGTGCCATATTCCCCCAGAAGCTTTTCATCATTCCACTGCCTTTTCTCATAAACGTCTGTCTCGTTTCCTTTTGACTGTGACTTTTGTTTCTTACGGTGTTTTCTAATTACAAAGAGCTTTCCTATTCTCAGGCAAGTACTGTCCAGAAAAAGCAGAACTGGGAAGCCCAGAGCCTGATTTACCAACAGACACAAGCATGTGTGTACACAACACACACATAGGCAACATTGTCCAAAAGGCCACTGTTCATCAAGGTGCAGTTATTCAAAATGTCTTATGTGTTAAAGTGTTTGCAGAATCCACTTCTTCTAAACTTGGACACATAAATGAAAATGTTTGCACTCATCTTTAAGGGTGTCTGCTCTCTATGCCCTCCGACATTCTCCATAGGTTAAGTTGGAGGAGAAAGAGTCAGCATCAGCACAGGTCTTGGACTCAGTTCTCAGGAATTCAATGATAGAAATTAAACACTGTAAAAGCGAAGGAAATGGTAATTTAAAAAATGTTGACCTAGAAGATGAGCATTAAAGGCTTATAGTAAAAGACAATTATTCCTTCAAACTAAGTTCCAGAAGCTACCCCACATCGCCTTCATTTTTTTATGTCTCCTCTGGGAAGCCGTGACCTGCTTTCACCTCAACCTCTTCTTAATGGCTCTCAATTTGAAACGATCACCCCCATGGCACAAGCCTATAAAAGAAGATGTGAGCTCATAAAAACATGGCACAGGGCTCAGTGTGACTTCTAGGCCCCCACAACCTAGGGTTTCAGGACCCCAGAGCCAGGCCTGACCGCCTCAACTCTTCAAAATGAGGGAATTTGACCCCTGAACCTGTACACCTAATGTCTAAAGTATTGTGCTGAGGTCACATAGTGGGAAAAACAAGAGGACAGAGCCAGATTGAGTGTGGATCAAAGTTCTAGTTCCACCTCTTACTGTGTGACCTTGGGCAAGCTGATCAACCTGTCTCTCCATTTTCTCATTAGCAAAAAAGAGATAAGGCCACCTCGAAGGGTTGCTGTGAGGAAGGAGCGAGCTAACTTGTGTAAGGCATTTAGGATGAGTCTGGAACATAGTAAGCTTTGTATAAATACTTGCTGCTAGTCTGATTTTTTTTTTTTACTGATTTTTAGTTATATAAAATAATGTTTTGTTATGACATTTTTGTACATATGTGTGTGTGTGTGTGTGTGTTTGTCTTTGTACTTTGCTTGCATTCACCCCCACTGCCCTGTCTTTCATCCTCTCCTGCTAGTTCCTAAGTAATCCCCATTCTGCTTTTTTGTGTGTCTATGGTTGTTAGTGCTACCCTTGCCACACAGTTCTCCCCATGTAGTATTAGGTCAGAAGCATAAAGGAAATTTTATCAACTGGGACGTTAGGAACAACACCAACAGAGGGTTCTCCATCTTTTCCTGAATCTTCTACAAAGCCCAAGCTGCCAAAATTGTTAACCCTTAAATGACCTACACTTGGGCAATCTCTTAGCTATACTCCTAAGATAATGAGAGGTTCTACCATTTAGCCATAACTGCTTTGCTGCATTTTCTTGGTCACTTATTCCAGAAACTTTATTTAAGCACTGTGTGCTAGGCTTGAATTTATGAAAAGTCTCTGTTTCTATGGAGCTCACATGCATGGAGCGGACACCCACCAAGCCAATAAACCAATAAAGTGACTTCGGCATGTGACAAATGCTAGAGGGGAAGCCAACCAGAAACCAAGATCAAGGTGATTCGGGCAAGTTCAGACTAAGTGGTCAGAAGGGGACCTCTGATGAGAGGGTATTTATGAGGATACAGAATCATAAGGACAAGGCTATGTGAGCGTTAGTGGAGAAAGTGTCCTGGCAGTGGGATCAGCAAGTCCCACCACCAATAAAGAGGTAAGCAGTTTATGAGGCTGAAGAACAGAGAAGCCACCGTGCAGCTCTTGTATCCTACAGAAGGCAGAAAGCAGTGGTAACTGAGAAATGGAGGAAGGCCAGAGCATGCCAAGGAGGCTCAAGGAAACATGGGCAGGACTTGAAGCAGTAAGAACAGTGGGGAAGAACAAACATGAGTCCAAAAGGCTTGCAGTATAGGTACAGCAGTGGGAATAGAAAGAGATTTGGTCATTAAGTGCACTACTGGTTCCTGAGCATCATTAGGATGCTCAGAAGAAGCGTAATGAAAATGTTTCTCCTAAGATCTGGAGCCGAGTATTCACACACAGCAGTGCCATTTCCTGGGCTAAGGGGAAGAGGGGATGGAATGCAGCCCATAGCTCCCCTACGGTTGTGCAAAGGTAGGGATGCCCATTAGAGAGATGAAAAGTTGAGAGGTCAAGCAGGCAGCTCGTATTTGTATTTTACTGATTGTGACAATGCCCTGCCCTTGGGGTGGAGGGGTTTTTGTTGTTGTTCCTATTTTCTAACTCTTCTTTCTGTTTCTTTGCCCATGTTTAAGTAATCTGAGATATTGAATAATTTCCATATGCGTCTCACTGCTCCCACAAGTGAATGCACTTAATCCTCAGAGCCCAGAAGCACCAGCTTCCAAATGAGAGTCATGAAAATGCTCATCAACCTCACACTGTCAAGGGATCTATGAAAACTCCTTCCAGTTGGCCTATAAACACCACAGACTAGTTAAACCAGACAAGACTAACAGTCATCCACCAGGGCAAGGCCCTTAAACATTTGAGTTATGGAAGAAAATAATACAAGTCTAGCTTCGTGTCCTAACTCATTCATTTGTTAGCTCCAAGGCTGGCAGCAAATCGTAGACTGTCTTGGCATCTGTGTTTTCTTCATAAAGTGAGAAGAATGCCTGCTGCCTCATCACTTCCTTGTGGGGTAGAACGTCTGTGCTGACCTACACAGAGCCTGGCACCTTGTGGGGTAGAACATCTGTGCTGACCTACACAGAGCCTGGCACCTTGTGGGGTAGAACATCTGTGCTGACCCACACAGAGCCTGGCACCTGGGGAGTCATTTCTCCTGCTTGCTGCCTTGGAGTGTATATTTGCTTGAAGCAGTGAATATACAGGCAGGCTGCTTCAAGAGGTGGCCATTACTGAGCTTTACTAGAGCTCTTCATAAGAAGGCTGTATACCATCTTCTTGGTAACAACCACATACATTCCACCAAAGGTTCTTTTCAACTTGAGTTGAGTGCCTCTTTCTGCAAACCTAAAGGCATACTTAGAATGGAGAAGATGGAGCAAATGCAAAGAAGGGATTAGAGCCCAGAGATGTTTCTCAGATATAGGAATAAATAATTCTCCCTACAAATCCCTGAACAAACACGTCAGGGTATATGCAACTTCGCAGAAGACAAAAGTGGTAAACTCTTCACTGCCTAGCAGCTCTCATGTTGCTTAACTCATAGCAAATACAGCTTGAGAGAAAGCAGGGCTGAGTTCTTCATCCTGAGCCTCCCTGAGCTGGACGTGAGGGTCTGAACCAAGTAGACGGGTGTTGAAAGATGAAACCATAGAGAAGCCTCCAGAACTCTAGGAGCTCAAGCACAGCTAAGACAGTAGGAAACTGAAGTGTAGCTGTGGTTAGAAAATGAAGTTGCTCGTTAGGGACTTTTCACACCCCCAACTAGTGCCTAGAGGCGCTGTTAAATTAAGACCTCACCTATCTGTGCAAAAGTGGTGTTTTCTGAGCCAAAGGGTATGAATCTGAAATGAAGCCGAGAACAAGCCCTGCAGATCTCAGGATTTAGGAACCAAATAAAAAGTTACTTTGAGCCTTGTAGAAATGGTGTCACTTTTATCTGTACAGGGACAATGACCCCATGAGTAAGGCCAAGGTGAAAAGCCCAGAGGGATGTGAACTAAAAAGAACTCAAGAGAAATTCTCTAAAGCTCTAAGCTTGCCAAGCTAATAACAAAATGGAAAAGTGTCTCTAACCCACAGATACATTTTGTTTTGCTTGTACAATATGTCTCAGTTTTCCTTTTCATTGAACACAGATATTATTGGACACAGACATTATCATTTACATCAGTCTCCCAACCATCTCCCACCCTACCTCATAACTCAGATATGTTACTGAGTTATAAACACTGGCTCCATAAGCACTTGAGTTCACAGCTGTCAGTAAGTGATTTGTGTTTCCAGATTGACTAATGTGAGTGTGTGTGTATGTGTGTGTGTCTTGCTAGTCCTATTTTTTTTTTTTTGACAGGGTTTCTCTGTGTAGTTTTGGAGCCTTTCCTGGAACTCACTCTGTAGCCCAGGCTGGCCTTGAACTCACAGAGATCCACCTGCCTCTGCCTCCTGAGTGCTGGGATTAAAGGTGTGCGCCACCACCGCCTGGCTCGTCCTATTTTTTTAAATATTAAATGCTTGACCCTATGCTAACTGCAAAGGTCATGGAAAAGGAGAATAAAATCCAAGAGAAGTGGGAAACAGGGTAGGAAAAACAGAAATTTCAGCATCAGCACCTCTGAAATAGGCCACTACAACAGCTGCATATTGTACTGGGCTTTTTTTTTTTCTTTTTCTTTTTTAAGGCCACCAACCAGCTCCCAAATCATGATACTGACACTTATGAGTTATGAATGCTAGGCCTAGCTTAGGCTAGTTTCTGGTTACCTTTTTTTTTTCTTTAACTTTCTGTTTCTCCTCATCTTCATTTAGACTCTGGGCTTTTTACCTTTCTTTCCTTCTGTATATCTTACTTTCACTGCTTCTTGTGTCTGGCTGGCTGGCGGCTGCCTAACTTCTGACGCTGGGCATGTCCCTCTCTTTCTCCCTCATTCTCTTCTTCTTATCTCTCGAGCCTAGATTTCTCCTCCCATTTCTTCTCTCTGCCCACCAGCCTCACCTATCCCTCTCCTGCCTAGCTATTGGCCATTCAGTTGTTTTTTTTTTTTTTTAAATTAGACCAATCAGGTGCCTTAGGCAGGCAAGGTGAAACAGCAACACACCCTTCCATCATTAAACAAATGCAGCACAAACAAATGCAGCACACCTTTACACAGTTAAAATAATATCCCACGACAACGGCATAGCGTACTTGGTGTTGAGTCAAGTGGGTGCCAGCCACTGCACTCCAGAGATGTGGCTGTTCTCACCACGATTTCAATATTTAGAAGACATTCTTGAGAACTCCAAAACTTCTCACAACTCTGATTCCCAACTTTTCCTAGGACCTAGGCTTGGAGTCAGTAGGAATGCTCTGGTCAAACTTTGACTTTGGAGGGAGTGAAATGAACAAACAAGACGAAGCAGTTGCCAGGGGTTGGGTCACATATTTAAAGCACCTGTGGCCAGGGACTGAGCCCCTATTGCCCAAGTACAGAAGGGACACTTCTGTGGTCTCATGAGCACTAAGTGGGCAAAGAGCTGTGAATGTTCTTCATCTACCCCTTGCCTCTGCTGTACAGTTTTACTCCTGAGGTTTCATCCTGAAGCCCAGCCCTCTCCTACATCCCTTGATGTGCTCAGTATCACTTTATGAAGCTCAGTTTCTGCTACACCAGCCAGAATCAGCTGCCATTTCTCACATCCAAAGACCTTGACTAACATAGAAGGTAATGCAGACCTTTCATTGGGGGTTCAGTAGGAAGAGGGTCACTCATATAATTCCCATGAACCCTAATGCCAACTAAGAAATCCCACCTATCAGAAGGCCCAGAGAGGAAAGCCACAGCGGACATCTCTTTTATCCTCGCTCTGTGAATCTGAATCCTCATGTGTTTTCTTAAGTCATGTCCATTTTGGGCATTTGTAGCCATTATTCAGTGTTAGTGGGTGACTCCATTGTTCTCACCCCAGAGGTCATGTCCAGCACTTCTGTTACAGGCCATCCTAGGACACAGTCTTGCTCTGCAGGGTCCCTACCTTGGGAGTTAATGATTTGATGCTAATAAAAAAACGTTTGTGCAGAGAAGTTAAGCCATGCACACACCTCCAAAGCTGTAAGGTTGGCAGCATTCTGTTAGAACCAAACAAGAGTGGCTGGAGGCTTGGGCTCCAGCAGGGATTTCAGACAGAATGAAGAACTCCGAGCATTAAGAGAGGCTGTGGAGCATTCTTCTCTTTGCCAGCTGTTAGAGATGGCCACTAAGGGTACAGCAAGTCTCATTTCTATTCCTGATGACAAACCTTTCAAGGGACATTACTGAACAATCTTCACTTTTCAGAGGAAACTCGGAGAAGTAAACAGACTTGCTTCAAATACCCGGGGGAGCCAAACCGGGCTTTTCTGACACAAGCTAATTGCTTTTCTCTCTTATACAGGTGGCTTTAAGTGTGCTGTTGTAGGTCTTTGGGAATCCCGGGGATTCTCGCAGGAAGTCCAAAGGGGTCAATGTTATTTTCAAGATGGCATTTGCCTTCTTCCCTCTCATCTTCTTATGAGGGCAGGGTGCAGTTTCCAGTCACAAGGATTTGTGATCACACCAAGACTAAAGCTGAATCCACCATCTTCTATGAAACGAGACAGTGAAGAGATTGTCACTTACCAAACAGCACCACTTCACACTTGTTTGGGGGAAATACAGGGCCTTTTTTGTTTAAAATATGCTACTCATGTTAATATATGATAATTTATTATTAAATGAATCAATTAATGATTGCTTTTAAAGTGCTCTTTTGAATTTCTGGAACAATTGATACTTAAGACTCCCCGAAACAAAAGCTTTCTGGATTCTTTAATGAATTTCAAATGTGTAAACAAGTCTGGAGACCGAATGCTCCAGACCTGCTAGTATACATTAGAGTACCTTTCAACAACAACGAAGTTGAAGGTAAATGCAGATTTCCCTGAATGCATCATTTTCTTATGGGTGTGATGCTGGTGGTTACCCTGGTTCTGCTTGCTTCTCTGCCCCGCCCCCAGTATTCTTTGGGATTGATAACCGTGAAAGTGCTTGGATTTTAAAGGAATCTTTAGTAAAGCCCCTTCTTTCTCTTGCATTCCTAAGTACCTCATTCAGTGGAGATTTAATTAAATATTTGATTAATGGGTAAATGACCAAAACTGATTGCTGATCCAGATGGAGGACCTACTCAGTGTCTATAATAAGAAACAAGACATGAGTGTGGAACTTAGTTTGTAGCTCAGTGGGGACGTCCTTGACCAGCATAGGTAGAGCTTTGGGTTTGACTCCAGCACAAAAAAGGAAACAGAACAAGACAAAGGAAATAAGTGTTCTTACTTCTGAAGTTGCACAATAATCTGGAACTGGCCTTAGCCCACAGTGAGACCAGGCACACCTATGCCAGAATAACACATGGCCAGGTGCTTGCCTTCTGCCATGCACTAGGCCAGGTGTTCCTCAGCCAGGGTGCACACAGACCAACCACCTCCTGGATCCTGCTTTTGGTCCAGAAGGCCATCCGGATGTTATTTAGCCACAGGGCCAGCTCAGCAGCTGTCTCCTACATGACTCTCCCCCAGAAACGGGAACTCACGATGAGCATCACACTCTACCGTCATTCAGCTGTGCTTATCCATGTCTTCTGCTTTGCCTCTTGATCTCATTTCCTCCTGTACTGCCTCCTTAATAAATCATGTATGCACAGTTCATTTTCCCTGTGAGATCCCAGGCTTCCTGGAGCTTCTCATATGCCCTTTGTATTACCTACAAAATCCCACCCTGCGTGAAGTGAATTGTAATTGCTTTATTTAAATAAATCTTAGAAGTTTACAAAATAATTCTGAACCAATGTATCACTATTTCCTCATTACAGCCCCCCATGAAGATTAGGGTGGATCTCTCTCTCTCTTTAGCATCCCTTACCTTACAAGTGGAATCATTAAAATTCCACAGCCTAAGGTCACTCAGCTAGTGAGGAACAGTCAGGAAACAAACTTCAGGCTTTTAAATTCTGTCTTTCTCCACTATACGATTCTCTAGTTTCCCAATAATCAATTTTCCTGAAAAAGAGCTTTAAGGAAAATAATGGGTCAGGTCCTTGCCCAGGAATCAGAGTGGAAAAGAATTAAAGTGAATCCTTGATTCTCACACGGCACTGTTGACACCCATCTCCACCACCCCCAGTGGTTCTAGCTGTCCAAGCAGTCTGCTCTGTGCTGCCTCATCCTGTGGGTAGCTCTTCTGTCTCACATAGATGTCCGTTTTCCTTTCTTCTGCCTTTTGTGGCTAGTTAAAACCTCATTACTGTGTTTCCCCAGCAAAACTGAGGGGAAACACTATGAAATTATTCAGCAATTCCAAGATAGGTCTATAAAATGTGTTGTGATTCCCAACCCGTCCCCTCTCTCTTCTTATGCTTGCTCCCCACCCACATCAGCATTTTCCTGAGGTCTGAACTTATAATAAGTTCTTAAGAAAAAACCATCTCTGCTACTCATGAGACCACCATCCCATGAGTGGAATGAAACCTCTAAAAAAAAAATGCTAAGGTGTTGGAAGCACCATGTAAATGATTAGGGAGTCAACGATGAATACAGAGTTAGGAAAGAGATCTTATTGGAGAGAGGGAAATGATTTTGCAAAGTTGCCACAAGGGATATGCCTTGAGAAATGTCTGGAAAGAAACAGGAGGCAGTTTGGGAATACTGTCCCCATCTGCAGCCCAGTACCATATGTGGTAATTATACAAAATAAAAAGTCTGCTTTCTGTGCAAACGTAGCCATGAGGAACAGGTTTCCTACCCCCAGATGCCCAACCTACTGCCTTACCCAAGCCCTTGCTTAATAGAAATCCTGGAACCACAAAAGGTCATTTGTAAAGCATTTGGAGAAGTAGACAGCATCAGAATTGGTCCAGAGGAGAAGTGAGATGTGAGTCTCTGTTTACTCTAGTTACTACTTACAGTGCCTCCTTGATGCTAGACTTTTAAGAACATACCAGGATATATTTATCATGTTACTCTCAGACTAGCACCACTAAGCTATCCCTTATGACTTCTCTTTCATGACAGCCGAGGTCCACATGGACCCACCCTTATCCAATGCCAATTGAATTTGGGTTAAAGCCAACCCTCCAACATATTCTAGGTACACAAGTAGAAACACCTCTTTTTTTGTTTGTTTGTTTGTTTGTTTGTTTGTTTTTCAAGACAGGGTTTCTCTGTGTAGTTTTGGTGCCTGTCCTGGCTCTCCCACTGTAGACCAGGCTGGCCTCGAACTCACAGAGATCCGCTTACCTCTGCCTCCCAAGTGCTGGACCTCTTACAACAGGACACTGCATTCTATCAACTGAGGGGAGACCCATGTGAAAGAAGGGAGGTCTTAGGAACAACTCAAATCACTATGCAACTAACTGAAAAGGCAAACCAGGTGCAATGCTGCTCTGAATAGCTCCAGACATAAAGAAGAAGAGCCAGAGAGAGAAGACTACATGATTAGGTGAAAATTTAAGAATTGTGAATTACACAAAGACCAAATTGCAAAGGCCTTCTAGGGTGAGCTGGGTGATTGGTAATTGCTTGAGCATTAGGAACATTGTGGGTTCTCTAGAGTGTAGTATGGTTGATCCAGTGTGTAACCCACAGGCACAGTTGACTTCCATCAGTCCTGGGTTGTGTAGACACATAGCTGCCACACCCTAGCTTTCCAGACACCAAGACTGTTTCTACACATAACCCTGCAGACTGAAGTAGCCAAAATGAGATATATCTCATGCAAAATTTATTCAAAAAACCTGTCCCCAGTTGAAATTTAGGGAAACTATAATAAAAGATGGGATTCAATAATATGGGCCAGGCATGATCTTTGTCAAAATAAATTGTTGCTTATGAGCATATTGCTAAATACTCAATTGAGAACAGGACACTTAGTAGTGTTGGATAACATGTACCACTACATGCTTATTTAAAAAGAAACAGTATACTTGAGTTTATTGTTAATGTAACTGTATACATATATGAGGTATAATGTGAGTTTTGATTCATGTATATGATACAGGATAATTAAACCAGGTTAATTTACATAGCCATCACCCAAAGTTCCTTTCTTATTTGTGATTTCAAGAGCAAAGCAAAGTTATATAAGCCTGAGATCTAAGTTCGGTCCTCAGAACTGACAGTGGGAGGGGGGAACCAACCCCACAAAATTGTCTTCCGATCACTACACACACAATGCTGCCTACGTGCCCTCCCCACAATGTTAATAAGTGAATTTTTTAATAATAAATTTTAATGATTTCAATTATTTGATATGATTGAGATACTTATATTTTCAAGAGGCCAAACTGGTAAATGTAAGTAAAGCTTCGCTGGAACAAGAAACACGTGGCTGGGTTTCCAGGGGTTGAAGCTGCAGCCGGCACTATGCATCTCCAAGTCAGAATTCTACCTGTCTTTCCGTGGGAGGTCACCCCGGGTTTCCAAGCACGGTCCCTTCACTACAAAACAGAGAGGGCAGCAGGACCAGGAGCCACCGAACCAAGAAGCTCCGCTGGGACAAGTGGCAGCCAGCCTCTGCCATGCGTATCACTTAGCTCTCAGAGGGCACTGGCGTGGAATTGCTCCGGTGCCACACTTAGCTCTCAGAGGGCACTGGCATGGATTTGCTCTGGTGCCCCAGAACATTCATAGTTCTCCAACTCTGTAAATCAGTCTGGAATGAGGCCCAGGCACTGTCATTTTTAAAAGCTTCCTGGGTGATTCTAATGTGCAACCCAAGTTAAGGGCAACTGTTACATGTGGCAGAGACCAAGTGAGGATTTTCAATTGTCCTTCTAATTTCTAGCCTCAAAAGCATAATGTCTCACCAGAAGAAACTTACTTGGGGATTAAGAGTGAAGATTCAGAGTTCATAGAATCGTTGAAGAAGGGTGTATGTGTATATGTGTGTGTCTGTGTGTGTGTGTGTGTGTGTGTGTGTGTGTGTGTGTGTTGTAAGTGTATGTATAGTATATGTGTATGTATGTACATGTGTGTAGGTATGTTAGTGTGTATGTGCCTGCATGTGTGTGTATATGTGTGTGCTGTACATGTAACATCTGTGAAATTTAGAAGTAATTAATGATGATGTTGCTAAAAGTTTTCAAATAATCTGATGGAAGTTCTATCTTTCTCATAGACTATATATAAATGCGTGTCTGTGCCAGCTAAAGGTTTTTAGGATTATTGGGGACTTTCTGAAACCAACATTAATGAGCTCTAATACAGTCATAGATATTATAACTACTATAAAATCAATTTTTTTAAATATCAGCCATAAAAATTAAGACTGGTAGAAGTCTTAATTTTTATCCCTAAATCTCTGTGCAATTCTAAATGAGTTGTGTAAGCTGGCCAGGGCCAACTTTCATCTCCACATGGCAAAATTCTCATCAACCCTTAGGGTAGTCTGGGTAATGTTTTCTAGTCTGTTAAAAAGTCAATGTATCGTGAATGCATGTGTGTAAAAATATCTTGAACTATTACCATGCATTGGAGCTGGTAGGTTGGTGAGTGCCGTTCCAATTTTCCATCTATCTTCAGTTTCCTCTTCCCTGCAGCCCGAAGATTATCCTGTAGCATTGACTTATGGTGCTTTCTGTCAAACGGCCAGTATATCCTCTCTTATAATTTAAAAAAAAAAAAAAGTCAAGTGTTCAAATGCAAAGAAACCCATGACTCAAAACTTTCCTCAAGTTCCTCAAATATCTGTTTCCATCATCTCTGCTCTCTATAGCCTGAAAGCCTCCCCCCAACCCTCAGTGTCCCATGAGACTCTTGCTACCTAGTACTTCAAACTTCTTGTATCTAAAGAAAGGTAGTTGCCACAAAAAAACCATTCGTCACAAGATCCTAAACGATGAAAGTGCAGGATTAAAAGAGAAAGCCCATCTGTCACAGCCTGTAGTTCAGAGTTAAGATCCTTCAGTCCGTGTTAAGATGCTCGCTAGAGATGCGAACTTGATTTGCAGAGCAAGCAATGGAGGCGAAAGAGAACATCCTCCACAGCCTTTGTGTTCTTGGTGTCCGTGTTTCCCGTTCACTTCACTGTCGGAATGTTAATGGAGAGGATTGAAAAATGTGCACAGAAGATCCAATACCTTTAGTGAATTTTGATTGCTGTTCTCTACTCCTGGGGGGGGGGGGAGGCGGGAACTTATTAAACAAAATGCAGAGTCACATAGTTCAAGTTCCCGACTGTTTGTTCATAAAGCAAAATGCTTAATATGCAGAAATTTCAAGTGAGAGAAGATGTCAGGTCTCCAAAAGCCACTATTATCAAACAAAGCTGCCAGGAAATTAATGCACTTGAGATGACAGTGACCATGCTCTCGGCCATCAGCCAGCATTCTTCATTTCACTTGGTAGGCACGCCTCAGCATTCCTTATTGCACACACAAAGCCCATCTCCATGCCTTAGTTCTCTAACAAAAGTTTCCTCCCCTCTTTCTAGAGTATGGCTTTAACTTTCCGACCAGCATTTTACAAATATTTGCTGACCACAGTGTTTTAGGAAGAAACAGTACAAATAAATAGTAGACTGCTGTGATCAAGATAGTTTTGTTACTCATGAGGAAAAATGGGCCATTTGAAGACCCATGAGCTGGATTGCTTCTCATCCAAATCAAGGTGTCCTCCCCAAGCACAAAACCATCCTGCCTCTGACCTCCTACCATGTCCTCCTGAGGCAGCTCTTTATCTCACACATTTAGAGGGAGAATCTCTGTATCCACGTGAAGGGTTCCACCTCTCTTTCCTTCCAGGGCTGCAGAAATTGAAACATCCCACAGGGGGTGTATAGTTTATGTGTCTCACCAACCCAAGACACCATAACAAATTCCAAATGATTAAGGAATTGGGTGCTTTAGGCTGGCCTATATTCTGGTTCACTGAAAATGACCACTCATTATAAATTACCAGGTCATAAATAGTGAGGCAAAAGGCTTTCAAGGTGGGAACTTCCTTTGTATTAATCAAGAAAATGAACACCCAAGAGTTTAATAACAAAATCATATACCTTTTTGGACAGTTGATATTTTGTTTATATGCATCATGACTAACAGTAATGGCTATAATCCATCACATTAGAAAAGTAATCAACAGTGTTAGCCATACCAAATTAAAATTGATTGAGACCTCATATGACCCTGGCAGAAGTTAATAATTACATCATTGTTACGTAGCCAATAGTAAACAGCCAAAACACTATTTGTTTCTCTTGGTTTACGAACTCTGTTATATAAAGGGCTAATATAGAAAAACTAAGCAATAAATTAGAACAAAATAATGTTGATATCTTTTTTTCTGAGTAATTCCACAAAGAAAAGTACTGCCACCAGCTTTGCCATTTGTTTCCATCTCCTTTAGACCAGGCACCACCCTGGTGCTTTGCATATTTGATCCATTTTATCCTCATTCCTTCCATGAAGGCATGCTGGCACCAGCCTCATACCAGGAGCCCAGAGCCCTAGCCAAGACTCAAATCTAAGTCCATCTGAAATGGATGTCCAGTGTATCCATTCTAATCAGCATGCAGGGAGTCTGTATAATAAGACTGAATGAGCACAAAAAAAAAATGTCTCTCACAGATGTGAGTTCAAATATTGGCAGAAAAAGAAAGTGATCTTAGAAATCACAGGTTGTCTTTTATGGTTAGTTTTCTGAAGTGACTGAAATTTGGTGAGGTATCAGAAGGTCTCAGAGGATGGTATCCTTACAGCCACAACTTGTGGTTCAGAGGATGCTCTCAACAGTGTGGCAGGGACAAACAGATGGTAAATGAAGAGTCGTTTACCAGAAAAATAGCCCTGACGTCATTGATGTTCACTTTCCAAAAACAAAACAAAACTACAATAACAAAAAAAGAAAGAAAAATTGGGATGGCTTTGCACAGATAAGTGACAAATATCATCTTTGGAGAGTTATGGGCAAACGGCACTCAGAAAGAGTCTTACGAGGCTAGGGAAACCGTTCGGGGGCAGCGTGCATGCCACGAAAGCATGAGGATCCAACTTTGGACCTAAGCACCCATTCAAAAATCTGGGCATGGCAGCGAGAGGGAGGGACAGAATGGAGACAGATAGATCCAGGGGCTCACTGGCCGTCCAGTCTGCCTGAAATGGCAAGTTCTCAGTTCAGTGAGAGACTCTGTCTCAAAACATAAGGTGAAGAAGTGATTAGGGAAAATGTCAGCCTTTGGCTCCCATGTGGGCCCAAATGGTGAGCAATCTCTCTCTCTCTCTCTCTCTCTCTCTCTCTCTCTCTCTCTCTCTCTCTCTCTCTCTCTCTCTCTCACACACACACACACACACACACACACACACACACACACACACACACAAGGGGGGGGGGAGAAGGGGAGAGGAGAGGAGAGGGAGATAGACAGACAGACAGATTTCTTGTCAAGTATCACTCTAAGTTCCAGCTACTGTCCCTTCCAACAGCAGGGTGTTCGGATAGTCACACCTGTGTTTGGGGAGAGCCAAACTCTTTCTGACCATGCAGAGTTTGGTTGTTTTTCTCTTGTTCGGTTGTTGTTACTGCTGCTTCAGCATTTGTATTACACATCCCCAAAGGGAAACTTTTTTCCTGTCAGATGACAAGGCAGGGGTTAAACAGTGGCCCCTGACTCGGATGAGCTGGCCTGACAGCAGCATCTTGGGCTACAGAGTAGCTGGAAGCACTATCGGGGCCCTCTGTCATGCAACTTAAGACACTGAAAATACAGCAAAGTGTAGGAAGGAAACAGCATCTCTCTGCGTGTCCACCCTTTGGTGAAAGAAGCAAACGAACTGAGTTGTGCAATTGTTTCTTCTCCTTATCCCTCCTCCTGACCCTGAGTAAGAAGTGTACCATGATTGCTGTGGCTTAACCAGCCTCCTTCAGATCGCCTGAGCTCCAAAAAGGAAACAGAACCTCCCATGGTGGTCAAGCTAACCTCCACTAAGAAGGGTCCAATCACCATGGTGAGAAATTAGCATGATCAGAGCCAACTGTGATCCTTCCTCACTCCTATACTCCTCTGCCTGAACATCTACCTGGAGGACTGTGATAGATACCCCAAACCTGGGTACAGAGCAACTGACCGGCTGTAAGCTCCTATTCCCATGTATAGTAGCATTCTGAACCTAAGTCATACATTTGACAATAGAAATCTGCAGCTGCCTTGTTTGGGGTGACTCATCCTAATGGATGTTCTGCAATGAAAATAACTAACTTTTATGGAACAACAGGAAGTTCGAACATGAATTTTGTATTCTATGATGTGAAGGAAACACTAACTTTCTCTTTAGGGGTAAGCCAGGATGTGATCATAGATTTCTCTGAAAGTGTGTCACTTTTAGATCTACAGAATAAGAATAAGATGTGGGCTTGTTTAATCATGTGATGTCTGAGGTTTGCGTCCCAGGTGAGAACCTGGAGGACACAACACTGAGTTCCCAATTGTAAAAGCTATGAGGTTTCCTTGGGACAGCATTTGCCTTTGTTCTTTTTGGGGTTCGCAGGTCTTAAAATTTCTCCAAGATAAAAGCTTTTTAAAACTAACCCAAATTCATTTGGATTACTTGAAATTAGTAACAGAAAGTATTTTTCAAAAATAGTTTAAAAATCTGTTAAACTTTAAAACGGTTCATGTTGGTTCATACTCAAGAGCCTGAAGTAAGAGGATCAATGTGAGTTTGAGGCCAGCCTGGGCTAGTGCAAGACCCTGTCTCAACAAGCAAAAGCAATTCAGTTTTATAAGGAATATTAGGTGGGAAGGGAAGATCTAAAACTACATATCAAGTACTGTGCAAACAAAAGAAATGTAACCTATGCCATTTGGTGGTGAGAATAAATACTGTTTCCTTTAGTCACTGTTACTTTTTTACATTTTTCAAATTTGCTAGAAAGAAAATATATTTGGCTTGTAACTTTACAAAGTAAGTAAGATATGCTGATAATATAATGTGGAATGGAAAGTTACAAAATTGTAGATAAAGCAGAAACCTGTTCTGTTTCCCAGTGCGTGCCTGCATGTGGGCATGCGTGCGGGCATGCGTGCACGATGTGCTTAAAACAAACAGCATTAAATTATCCATGGCAGTTTGTTTGTTGATCTCTGAATGGAGGTGTTAGTGGTCATTTTTATTTGCTTCATTTTGCCTCTGTGTGTGTTTTCTCCAGCTAATAAATAAATATAGAGTAAGAATTAGCCCAACTCTCATTGTGATAACATATTAAACCATTAAAGTAAGTCGGTATAAATTGCAGTAACATATGAAACCCTTAAAGTAAGTTGATATAAACTCTTTGGCCAGCCAGCATTATGTGGTGATGTTCTCACCTTCATAGCCTCAGTTCCTTGATCACGTCTCTTGTCTCACTTTCTGTCTCTTCCAGGTATATCCATGCCGATCCCAGTCTTCGGATTGCAGGATGATTCAAAGGTCTTTAAAGAGGGGAGCTGCCTGCTCGCGGATGACAACTTCGTCCTCATAGGTTCTTTTGTCGCATTTTTCATCCCCTTAACCATCATGGTGATCACCTACTTCCTCACTATCAAGTCACTTCAGAAAGAAGCTACCTTGTGTGTGAGTGACCTCAGCACTCGGGCCAAATTAGCCTCCTTCAGCTTCCTCCCTCAGAGTTCTCTGTCATCCGAAAAGCTCTTCCAGCGGTCCATCCACAGGGAGCCGGGCTCCTACGCAGGCCGGAGGACGATGCAGTCCATCAGCAATGAGCAAAAAGCATGCAAGGTGCTGGGCATCGTGTTCTTTCTGTTTGTGGTCATGTGGTGCCCCTTCTTCATCACCAACATCATGGCCGTCATCTGCAAAGAGTCCTGCAATGAAGACGTCATCGGAGCCCTGCTCAATGTCTTTGTCTGGATTGGTTACCTCTCCTCCGCTGTCAATCCACTGGTCTATACACTGTTCAATAAGACTTACAGGTCTGCCTTCTCACGGTACATTCAGTGTCAGTACAAGGAAAACAGAAAGCCACTGCAGTTAATTTTAGTGAACACTATACCGGCGTTGGCCTACAAGTCTAGTCACCTCCCGGCAGGACAAAAAAAGAACTCACAGGAAGATGCTGAGCCCACAGGTAACGACTGCTCTGTGGTTACAACCGGTAATGACTGCTCTGTGGTTACAACCAGTAATGACTGCTCTATGGTTACAACCAGTAATGACTGCTCTATGGTTACAACCAGTAATGACTGCTCTATGGTTACACTAGGAAAACAGCACTCAGAAGAGAGTTATACAGACAATATCAACACCGTGAACGAAAAGGTTAGCTGTGTGTGATGGACTGGTTGCTGTGATAACTGCACTGGAACTGGTTGTTACTCTTGTGTGTAGGGGGCGGGGATAAGGAGGCTGGGACACATCAGACTACTCCAGTGACTCAACAGTGTCCACATGCCTCATTGTGTTCTGTGTGTGGAGAGCCGGGTGTCACAAAATGTGCACTTGACAATGTCCTGACAGCATTTGAGGTAGGAGTGTTGGTTTTTATCATTGTCCTTTTAACATTGTCAATGAGATCTTTAAGACCATTGTCCTTTATTGTACAATTATAATGAGGCCTAAAATCAATCTAATTTCTATTATCAAATAGAAACCTTGCTGCCATGCTGTTGATGGGTGGCATGGGAGTGAGTTGGTGAGCTATTATTGTACATAAAAATAGCTAGAAATACTGAAAATAATAAATAGCCTCTTTTTTAAAAAATAAAAAGCATTTAAAATTCACCAGGATGCATATTTTGAAAATAAAAAATAGTATTATGAAATTTGTATTGCTAATATAATTAATTGAAATACTTGACAATATTTTTCATTCTTGCCTTTTCATAGACACCATTTTGAAATGTTCACAAGATCGCTGGCATTTGCTGCGTTTGTCATTTAATTCTTGGATGTGGAAGGGTTTTAAATGTTATTCAATGACGCGCTGCTTTCTCTTCTACTTCTTGGGCTTTACCTGAATTTGCAGTGTGGTCTTGTTTCGTATCTTTTCTTCTCTGTGAACTATCAAAGGATAATTTCGCTTTTTGAAATACAGTTCTAGAACTCGCTTCAAAGGAACAGCATCCTGGAGGTATTTGGTCACTCACTATGGAACCACTGCACTGCGCATGCGCCCTTTTAGCTGCGACCAGTGCGTAGAGTTGACTGTCACAGCTAAAAAATAAACTCAGGTTTCTCGCTGTTAGCAGTAGTTTCTTAGGCTATTTCTGTAAAAAAAAAAAATCAAGTGACTTTCCTATTGACACTTAATCAGGTAAAAGTGATGTTTTCAAAGGGCTGGGGATGTAGCTCCAGTGAGTGCTCACCTAGCATTCAGGAAGCCCTCCCTAGCTTGGTTCCCCGGTACTGAGTTAACAGGGCATGGTGGTGCATGCCTGTAATCCCAGCACTTGGGGGGTGCAGGTGAGAGAATCAGGAATTCAAAGTCATTCTCAGCTATTTATCAAGTTTGAGGTCAGCGTGGACTGCATGAAATACTGTCTCCAAAAAGCAAATAAATAAATATAGGCTTTTAAAAAATTGATACTTTCACAATAATGTATTTATATTATTTATTAAAATGGGTTAGTTTGGTTCCACAGTGATCTACTGACTGTATCTTATGAGTGGAACAGTTTCTTAGTTATTAAGGATATAAAAATAAATTTGTAAGATCTTTGCATTTAAAAAATGCCAATCTAATTGGTTGTTGTCCAAAAGTATGAACAGATTTATTTTGAGAATCAACCAGTTCAATTTTTTTCTTACCTGATTCAGAAAAGAGTTTGTATCCAATATTTTTTTTCTGTTTTTCTCATTTGCCAAGCAGGCAAGGAAATGGGAAAATATCAATTGAATCAAGGATTTCAACTAATATAAACACCTCATACTGGATCCAGTTTGTGACTATTTAAAGCAATATTTCTGTTCCTTCTCTCTAAAACTACATTCATTTTACACTGAAAGACACTAGCTCCCAACTAAAAAGCAAATATCAGTTACCATGATGTTTTGTAGACATGGATACTACGGACTAACAAAGGTCAGCCACAGTCCACCTTGACACTGTAATGCCCAAGGGTGAATTGTGCATTACTGTTGGAACAGACAATAGATACAGGGTAAAATCTGAAAGATTTTTTATTGAATACAAAGGTGTTTTGCTGTAAGCCTTTGGGAAATGTTACAGGTTTGGGAATTAAAAGAATGTAGAAACCTTTATTATGTAAGTTGGAAATGCATTAAGGTTTTCCCAAATGTGTCCTTACAGGTGCTTTGAATGATGGTCATTGCTTCAGACATAGACTTTATAGTGTGTCACTAGTACTGAGGTTGTATTTGAAAGGAGTTAGTCCTTAATGATTAGATCATAATGACTGATAAAAATAGAAGTGTTAAGAAGTCTGCTCTAATGTGTTTTGCCTTAGTTTAAAACTCTATACATGTCAATATGCATTAAGGAAAAGATTACAGATTCTATCCCATGAACTTGATTCATCAGAATAAACATAAATGCTGCCTGGCAGATGTCTTTTGACTACACATATATTACCAGTGTGTATGTGGTTTTTCTCTCTGTAACTATCTATTAAAGTGTATATAAGAAAATGTGTACCTGTATATATGTACAGACATGTTCCCATGCACTTTATTCAATATTTATATATTTATATGGAAGAAGAGCAAGTCAGTGAAAACATACACTTGTGCATGTTTGAACCATGTTGATCTAAATGTGAATTCATCGTCTAGTATTCCTATGACCGTCCATGACTACCAAAGGAGGTTACTGTGTAACAGAGATACCCTTTAAATAAACTGGAAGTTGCTTTAATTATATGGAAAAATTTTAACACCATTCTATCAGGGTGTTGAAAACAATAGTCTGTGTTCAGTGTATTAATCTTAAATTGAATGGTAACTTAAGGCCTCTCTTTAGTCTGGGTACTTCCTGACCTCTATGGCTCTTTAGATACACTCCTCTCCAAAATAGGGGGGAAAATGACCATCTAATGATTTATGGATCCATGATGAAAGGATTCATGTCTAGTCAATACTACTAAAAGAGTGACAAACTTCACTCTTCTTTAAGTTGAATGATAGATTCTTGTAGATATAAGGTACTTAGTGCCATAGTTAAGGAAGACTCAGTTAAAGCTTCTATCATCTATTTGGCCACATCGCCATCTCATGGTCAGTTTGGGAAATGCTACCATAGTCCAATCAAATCCTGACTGGGCTGCTTTAGCAAAAGGGTTCTCCTATTTTGTGCACTGATAAAAACATATTTATAAAGTGGTGTTATTCTGTGCCATATGTAACAAATACAGTGGAGATTTATTTTATGTACTGATTTTAATCTATTCTAAAATATTTCAAGAGTGAATGATTAATTGCAAATAAAGTATACTGAAAACAGTGAGTCAATGGCTGTGTTTGCTAAAAGGAATTGCCCCCAAACCTTCCAGATCTCCAAGCTGAGGACAGTTGGAGAGTAAAAGCCTGGACTTCTGGCTTCAGCCACATCACAAAGTTAAAATTCACTTCTTCAGCTTAATGGTCATGAGTCAGTTTCCAGTTACATACAGAAGACAGATGCTTTGTATCATATTGATACCACCAAGAGATATAGAGTCATGCACAGGTGCATTATCATACATGCACAAGCACACACACTCCTTCACAGGAACCATAGTTAATCAAGGACATGCAGCATCATTAAATAGGACAGAAACTCACCTGATTCATCATTTCACCTTTAAGTGTAGAAACAAAGCAGGACTTCATAGGTGCATGCCTGTAACCCCAGCACTCAGCAGGCAGAAGCTGAAGGGTGGGGCATGCATACAGATTACAAGGCCAGCCTGAGCTACATGATATACATGATATCTTATTTCCAAAAAATTCAAATGAAGAAAGCATAGGGATAATTACAAATAGGGAGAGTAGTTTGTTTGTTTGTTTTTTCAGATTGTTATACCTCATGTGTTGAGCATCTACCTACTGTATGCCAGGTGTTAAGCTGTGTGTATTACTCATTTTACATAAATGGGCTCTTCACAGTGATCCTAAAGGTAGAAATAGCCTTTTTGAAGATGAGAAAACTAAGATTCAGTTAGTGACATGTCAAAAGTCACATAGCTAACAAGAAAAGTAGCAGTTCAAGCCAGGAGCATCTGATTCAAATCCATAAATGCTTCTCCCAAGGTCATCCAAGTGGTGGAAAAAGTACCTTTCAGGACCCAAACACTCCAGTTTCCATCTTTGCTTCTCGTATACACTGAGTTATGAGCTTGAGTCATCCTTATTGCTGCAAGCCACAATAATATGAAGTAGGATATCAGCTGGTTATGACGTGATAATACCTGGAAGAAGCCAAGGGCCTTCCAGAGGTCAAACCAAGGCTCAAGGGGTCTTGGTGATATTGGCTTTTGATTATTAGCCATTTCCTGCTATGAATTTCTCATGTGCTATTGTAGCTTTTCCATCATTCATTGGGCACAATTTTCCCTCTACTAATGGAATATTTAGATAACCGTCTGTACATTAACACAGCCAGGAACCCCAAGTTCAGGCCTTTCTGTAATTATCATTATTAGCAGCATCCGGCTAGGACCATCCCCCGACGGATGAAAATATCTTATCAGAGGTACCTCTGTATTCTCTAAGAATAGACTTAAGCATTCAGACTATCTGTTTGAGAAGGCCAGGTGGATGTGCTAATTAAGCTTAACTCTCTCCTTTACAAAGTCTTATCTCTAGTTTTCGATCCACCCTTAACAATTAACTCAGAACTAAAGGGTTCCTACTTACAGGTATATCTAGCTGTGACAGAAGTTGCCTAGCCAAGTTGCCTAGCGACTGAACGCACTTCCCCTGTCCTGCCAGAAACAGCGGGAGCAGAGATAGCTTGGAGAGATAAGGGCCAAAGGGATAAAAGGCAGTTTTATTTCCAGAGATGAGACAGAGAAGGAAAAAGAGAATGGGAGAACTAGATGGGTAAGAACTGGAGGGGAACGAACTGAGATGGGGAAGAACTAGATTGGAAGAGAACTGGATTGGAGGAGAACTAGATTGGAGGGCTAAAAGAGAGTACTAGAGGAACGAGATGGAAGATGAGGAAGAACCAGATGGGGAAGAACAAGATGAGAAAGGAGATGGGAGAGGAGCCAGATGAGAAAGAACTAGACAGATGAGAAAGACCAAGATGGAGCAGAAATTGAGATAGCACTTAGAGGATACAGCCGATAAATGTAGTGAGAAATCCAGCAAGAAAGGAGCTAGGCATGAGAGCAGAATAGAAGCTGTGTAGAGAGAGAACTGTCTCAGAAGAATAAAGTGAATGAACTAAGAGTTTCATGTACATAGATTCATTCAATATCATCAAAGATTAGATTATCAGTTGGTTGTAGATTCTTCGTGGACCCTGGGAGAGGACTATCGAAGGGCTGAACCCCAATAGTCCCCGTTACCTTATCACCATGCACTTCACTGGAGAGTCTCTAGAATGGACCTGCGGGACCCTGCCTGGCTAACTGACAGAGATGGCTCTATCAGATCACAGCTGAAGCTGTCCCTGATAACCTGCAACACACTAGAAATGATAGCAAGGGGTTTGCTTGCTTTAAGATTTTGTTTGCATATTTGTTTTCATTAATATGAAACAAAGGATTCAATCTAGGGTCTTACACTGCTAGGCAAGCTTTATGCCATCGAACTGTACCACCAGTCCTCTTTTAAGCTTTCCTTTTGAGAGAGGGTCTTAGGTTGCCCAGGCTGGCCTTGAACCTACTCCATAGCTTAGGAAGGGCCTGAACCTGTGATCCAATATTGTTCTTCAGAATTCTCTACTGTTTTCTGTGAATGTTTTTGACTTTCAAAACACATTTTACCTCTGCTACCATGATGCAGAAGTTCCTTCATCTGGCTCCGTTTATTGCTTCGATCTAAAGTTACCCATTTAATGTCCCATTTATAAGACTGTCACCAGATTTATGGTCGCATGCAATCTGTGCCTAGCAAACCAGATTTAGCCACTCATCCTCGATAAGTCAATTGAAAAGAGCCAAATGAATAATGAGAACAATAAAGAATGATTTATTCAATGAGGGATGAAGAGATTCAGAAAGCAAAAGATAACTAAGCAGTCCCGACGAAGTGTGGTCCTGTACATCACTATCTGAGCCCCAGTCTTTCCCATAGTTAGTGTCTCCCTACATCATCATCTAACAAGCTGTAAGTCTGTCACCAGAGACAAGTTTCTCTTCTGGCTGACAACAACTCCTTCTCTGGTTGTCCCCAGGGTGTGGACCTTTTCTTCCCCATCAAGAGTTTACTAGAGAAATTCTATTTATTGGGGGGATCTATTTGATTCAATAGTCTGATAGGCCAAGATGAGGACACATGTCTGTCTTTTGGATGTATTTGTTCCTCCATTTTAATAAGAAACTAAAGCTTATTGGCCTTCAGAAACACTGACATCTCTTTAGCTGTCCACCCTTAACATAATCCAAAAGGCAGACATTTTAGGCACCAAGAAGACAAATGAGAAAGAAATTTGGGGGCCACTAATGTTTTCCTGGTGTCTCACAAATGATCTACAGAAAAACAGGTACCCTCAGAGCCTCCATAATTCATATAAATGTTTATAATTTAACACTAGAAAGGATTTTAAAATGGAATTTTCTAAATGCATATTGTATTCATATCTTTTCTGCCTCTGCCCCATCAACTCCGACTCTTCCTGTGCCCCCCTGACTCCCTCTCAAAGTCATGATCTCTCGAATTATTATTGAAATGCACACACACACACACACACACACACACACACACACACACACACACACACACCAACCTTCTGAGTCCATGGAGTGTTGCTCCACTGTAAATGAATATGTAAAAGGCTGACCTCTTGTGATTGGCTAACCTGCCAGTGTGCTCCTCCCCTGGAGAAGACTGACCCTCCTTCTTTCAGCAACCACTTGCCTGGAGTTCTCCACCTAGAGGAGGCTCCTCTGAGATTTTCCCTGTCCAATGTTAACCGCCGCCGTTGTCATTATGCAATTCTTGTTCAGTCTGCTATGAGGTCACGTCTTCCTCATAGGACAGGGAAGCTGCTCCAGCCCCAGGAAATCTCAAGAATATTACCACCTACCATTGAGTTTTAATCCATAATAATAACTTGGAAAAAAATCCATAACTCTTAAGATTTCATTGTAAATTGAGAAAATTAGAAATATTACTAAATTCCTCCTCATGTTTTACATCTTATGGGTATTTGTTATAGTAAATACATAATCAACAATCATATCACCTTTTGTTGTTTATTGATTATTTGCTTATAGGTTGCAAAAACAAATGGTTTCTTCTGAATAACATCAAATATACACACAAAAGCTCTGACTTTCCTTTTTTATAACATAATTTTTATTAAATTTGGATTTTGAGTTTCATACATGAATAGAATACATTCTAGTTACTCTCACATCTCACTGTCTTCTTTTCCTCCCATCCCTGCCAAGCCCCTCTTGTCTACAAGTCCCTTTCTCACATTCATGTCTTTTTGTTTTATTTTATGACCCACTGATTTTAACCAGGACCCTCTTTATGACCATGGGTTTAGGACTGTCCACTGGAGCTTGGCAGACTTATCTAAGGACACAGCACTGAAGCCAATGACTGTGTCTCTTCTCTACAAGTAGCAATGGCTCAGCAGAAGGGGTGGGGCTCTGGGAGCTCCTTCCTGCTCCATGATGGACTAATGGCAGGTCCAGTCTTTCCAGGCCCAGTAAAAGCAACCTCAGCTGCTGTGGGATCATGATCACCAGGGCTGGCATGCCCCAAAGGTAACATTTCAAAGCCTTTGGCCTCATCTCCTGGCTCTTACATCCTTTCCTTCTCCATTCCCTCAGTGTTCCCTAAGCCTTACTGGGGATGATACAAATGTCCTGTTTAAGGCCAAGCACTCAATCATGGCTTATTCTCAGCACCTAGAGCAGCCATAGATCTCTGCATTCACTCACTGCAAAGACTCACTGCATTCACTCACTGCGTTTACTAGTGCAAAGAAAAGTTTCTCTAATTGAGGCTAAGATTAGCATTTGTCTATGGGTATAATTTATTTATAGAAAGAAATATTTAGAAGACAGTTTAAGCCCATGTCAATTTAGCTACACAATAGGAAGTTCCCACCTAGGGCCTAAGACCTGCTGTCATGAGTTTTTTGCTGGGATTACAGTACCAGGCATGAATCCCCTCCTTGAATGGGCCTCAAATATAATCAGAGATTGGTTGGTTAGCCTTGTTAACACAAAAACACAACTCTTATTGCAAAGGGAATAAAAGATAGTTTACCCTGAAGCTAAACAAATATGAATGACTACGGCCTGGGAACACTGATTTGGATTACCCCAAATCCCATGTTCCAATGGTAACACTGGATGAAATTATTACAGTAATGGGACAAAGAAAATCATAAATCAAGGCATTTGTAAAAAGATGTTGGTGCACACATTAACTAGGCAGTTACAGCACAGCAGAGAAATCTCAGCTATGGACCTCATATGTTATCTGATGACACTCAGCCTTTTGATTAGTGAAAACTGAGGGCTGAGTTGATATGTTCTAAAAGGTTTTATCTGGTAGTCTTAGCATGTGAGGTCAGACACAGAACTATTTAGGGGGCTAAAGATGACCCAAGATAAATGTTATTAGCTCTGGACCTCTCCGAAATCACTAAAGTTCTAGTCAGTTAATCATCCTTGCAGATGGTTCCATTGAAGGCTCCTTTCTTTCTAGTGACTTTCATTCACCCCCTCCCTCCATAATGATCATGCCACCATTGCACCAGTGAGCACACACTGTCTGGCAGGCTGGCATTGTAATTCCTAGAGTTTACAGCTGGTTAAGACTATTAATGCCTTTTCTCTCTGTATTAATCAGGGTTCCTAGAGGAACAGAGCAGACAGAATGAATATACACTGTAGCTGGAGTTTTCTCCAGTCCTGCCCAGCACCATGGACCTAGCAACCACTTATAAAATAATCACTCAGAAACTTATATTAATTAAACTGCTTGGCCATTAGCTCAGGCCTACCATTGTCTAGCTCTTACACTTATACTCAGCCCATTTCTGTTAATCTATATGTCACCACGTGTTCCGTGGCTTTACCTGTTGCTTTTACATGCTGCTCCCTGGACGGCAGGCTAGAGTCTCCCCTCAGCTTCCACCTCTCAGCTTCTCTTCTCTGTTTGTCCCACCTATCCTATACTTCCTGCCTGGCTACTGGCCAATCAGTGTTTTATTTATCAATCAATCATAGCAACATATATTCACAACATACAGGACATCCCACAGCAATACATCCCATATATGGAATTTATTCGGGTGCCTTAGGTTAAGAAGCCAGTGGTTGTTCAGTCCGCGAAGCTTGATGACTCAGCCGGTCTTCGGTGTATGTTGGAATCCCAAATAGGTAGGTTTTAATACTAGTGAATCAAAACAGAGGGTGAGCAGGCAAAGAGGAAAAGCTTCTTTTATCCTTGTCCTTTACACAGGCTACCACCAGAAGGTATGGCCCAGACTTCAGGCAGGTCCTCCAACCTCAAGTGGTCTGGATTTAAGGTGAGTCTTCCTACCTGGAATGATCCAGTCAACTAAAAAGCCCTCACAGGTGTACTGGGTTTTAGTTAATTCCATATGTAGTCAAGTTGACAACCTAGAAGAGCCATCACACTCTCCCAGTATCCTGTGTAGCACCTTCTGGGGCTATGAAAGCTAGCTAGCAGGGTTAAAGCTTCCAGCTCAGCTCCAGCTTGATGTTCTCTGTATGTTCCAGTGAAGGTGTGTGGTGTCTTTAGCAAGATGGTTTCTCAACTAGTTCTGATAGGCAACCAAGAGGAATGGCAAGAGCCTTGCATTTTAACACTAGTCTGTTCACAAAGAACCAGCACGCCATGAAGTTTTCCTGCTTATACAGAGCCTCTTTTGTATGGCCCAATTACAGCTGAAGAGAGAAAATTCATGCCTGGTCTGCTGCTCTTGTCTGTCTGACTGGGGGCAAAAGCTTCTTTTACCTGGAAGGTAGAATAAAAGACTTAAGAGAAAACGGTGGAAGAGCCTGTCCTAGGTCTGAATTTACCTGAATTTTGGAAAGCCTAGTCCTTCAGACATCAACAAACCAAAGCAGAGAACATTCTGGGACTACTCCCAAATTCTATGGATGAATTTCACATAATGGTAGCTAACTTTCCTAACAGTAGTCCTGTGGCAAGTCATCATCAACGATCTAAGGAATTTGTAAGCTATAGAACCAAAAGTGAGAAAGTAACATGAATGATTCTTGCTTTGGCATTATCCCACAGTCAGATCCCCCTTTAAACAGTTTCATAGCTGCTATAAGATAAACAGTTGCTCTTTTTAGTAGTTCCCAGGCATCCTAAGGAATAATTGAACCTATTATTTGAGGTCAGTTTCCTTGAAGGGTTAAAATTTGAAGCCCCAAATAGATTTAGAACTCACGATGACAAGCAACTTTTCATTTGCTTTTTTTAAAAGCTAGATTATTGTTGAAAGGGAGCCAGGGTCATTTAGGTCTGTATTTATAATTAAAATTATGAGATCTTCAAATGGTGTTTATTCTGCCTCCTAGAGAACAGCACAACATGTACTTCCTGTCCCACATTTCTTTCTGATATTGAAAAGTAATGTATGCTATTACTCATCATGTCTGAGTTAGGGTGACTCTGAGAACAGAGCCAAGAGTGAGGTACAGATTACCAATGTACAAAATGATAAGAGGTAGAAAATGAGGTTAGATAGAAAAGAATGAAATGTCCACAAATGTATTATATTTGTGGGTGTTGGTCATGTAGTCATCCATCTAAGCTGAGCTGAACACATCATTTATACTCTCAGCAACTTTGTTAATAAAAACCCCAGTGTGTACATTCTACATAAAGCATGATTACATATGGGAAGTCTGAGGATAGAAGTATCCTTTTATAAAATGAATGAGGTCTGGTATGGGAGATTATTCAGTGCACTTTATAAAATACGTGTTTATTTTATTCAGTCCTCCAACTTTGTCACAAATTAACCTAATTAATATGTGGCTAACTTAAAAGACCTATCCAATGATGCTGCCTGAAGGAATGCACAAGGCAAGATGACCCTTGACTTTTTTAGTCTACCTAAACACTAGACACTGGTGAAAGGCAGCGTTATATGAACCAACAAGTCTTCAGATTGCTGTAGAATTTATAAATGTATTTTCAATAAAAAAGAAATTAGAATATTAGATGTCACTATTTCCAGATCCCATTGTTAACGTTCTTCGTTTTAAACAGGTTCACAGTGAATGCCACCAAGAATCATAAGCAAAAGGGGATAGGGAAGATAAAACATCATAGACCAGACCTTCATAAAATAAAGAAGTCAAAAAAAATAAGCAGTGATCAAGCCAAGATTAATTTTTTCAACACATATGTATTGAATCATTTGTCTTTCTAGTGCTCTAAAAACGGGATATGCCTGTTTTGTATTTAATCTCTAAAAGAAGATATTCTTATGAATTAGAAGGAAAATATGCAGTTAGTTATTCATAAGTGATATGAATCTGACAAAATGAAAACAACAGAATGCTTCCAAGAGCAATTGGAATGATCTGCATAAAATGTCATGCTTTAGTCAGGCTTCTAATAGAACACGGAGAACATGACTAT
The DNA here is from genome assembly GCF_949786415.1 of Peromyscus eremicus. Lineage (NCBI taxonomy): Eukaryota > Metazoa > Chordata > Mammalia > Rodentia > Cricetidae > Peromyscus > Peromyscus eremicus. The sequence continues at coordinate 47,656,129 of NC_081425.1, read as the reverse complement.
GATTAACTCATCTCTGTACTTCTCTCTACAGAATGAGAGGCTCTGGCCCACATTTGGTCTTGTTCCCATATACACAGGATAGGCCTGACAAAGTTCAGGAACTCATTAGAACTACTTAAAAAGAATAAACTTTGAATCTGGGGGTGTAGCTTAGGAGAAGACCATCTGCCTCTGCCTGACATTTAAAAGGCCCTAGGTTTTATACTCAATTCAAAAAAAAAAAAGAAGAAGAAAAAGAAGACTAAATCAGAAATCACAATCACTATAATGACATGAATAACTTATCTTATTAGTAACCAGAAGAGATGAAACACTGATGTTACAGGAACATTTATATAACATTCTTTGAGAAATTTGCCTTACTGATGTCAAAAGATAAGTGAACTATTTCTTTTTTGGATATGAATAGTTTTCATTTATTCTTTGACAATTTTATGTATGTAAACAATGTATGGTGATCATGGGCACTCCTTACATTCCCCTTCCCCATTCATGACATCTCCTTAAAAAAAAAAAAATCAACCCACTGAGACCGATTAGTGCTGCCTGGTTGAAGGCTGTCTGATCTTGTTGGCTTGGTCTTGTGTGGGTAACCAAATTTGCAGTGAGTTCGTGAGTGCGCCAGCATGCCATGTTCAGAAGACAGCATTTTACAGCACTCCTCTCCATCCTTCAGCTCTTATACCCTTTCTGTCCCCTCTTCCACATGTTCCCTGAGCCCTGTGGTGGGGATAAAGGGAGGCTGATGGAGATGTCCCATTTAGGGCTGAGAACTAGATCGTCACTCAGGTAAGAATATTACTATTTAAATGAGGTAATCATTATGTTGTTAAAAATGGGTAGTAGTGTGATTAGATTCTAAGAATTTGAGTACGTTATAGTCACTTGCAGGTAGGCAAATAATGATTATCAAAAGTAGAAATTAGCAGTGTTTTCATCTTTTCGTGCAGTGTAGATATTAAGCTCAGCACCACCCAGTCTACTTTCCTTACAGTGAGATGGAGAGTAGGAGAAACATAGAAGGAAGATACTGATGCCAAAATCTGTTGAGCAAGAGCTTTATGCAGAGCTCTCACATACAGAATCACAATAAGGCTGTCAATGAATAAAAATTGTTTCAGAAGACTGTTTCACCAACCTTACCAAGCTAAAGAGTAGACGTCAGTCCCCATAGAAGGGAAGGGAGATAGAATACGCTGGTATAAAGGGAAAATACACACAGAGTTAAAATGGAGTTACCCTATAATAGGGTAATAGTGCCCCTACTAGATACTAAATGCTAATAAAACCAAACAAAGAACAGTACCAAGTATAAGTCACATCTTGTGGTGGTTTGAATGAGAATGGCCCCCCATAGGCTCATATATCTAATGCTTCCTTGGTTCCAGTTGGTGGAACTGTTTAGGAGGGATTAGAAGGTGTGGCATTGTTGGAGGAGGTATGTCACTGGAGATGGTCTTTGAGGTTTCAAAAGCCCATGCTTGGCCCAGTCTCTCTTCACCTGCAGTTTGAGGATCAGATGTAAGTCTCAGTTACTACTCCAGCACCATACTTGCCTTCCACCATGCTGCCTGTCACAATGGTCATGGACTCATTCTATGAAAACATGAGCAAGCTGCAAATTAAATGCTTCCCTGCCTTGATCACGGTGTCTTTTCACAGCAATAGAAAAGTAACAAGACATTTCTGTTGGAGTTGTTGACCAGTGAGGTCCCATAGACCCCAAACAATACAGACTATTGTCACTGCTTTTGGTTACCCTCCATAACTTGACAATAAGACCCTATTGCTGAAGATACCACATGCTTATATCATAGGACATGGAGAAATCAAGCTGGTACTAACTTGGAAGCTTTATTCACTACTGGATAGCTTTCAGGGTGCTGGAAGGTTCCATGTAAGCTACTACAGGAGAAAAGTGTTCACCAATGACACCCGCCTATGAACCCCCCAAGCTCCAATGATCAGCCTGGAAAGGGCAATAGTGACACAAACATCATGGGAGTAACCAACTACTAGGTTCGTTTTTCATTGCATCTAGGTCCCATTCCACAGGATGAGGCCATTTTTGGACTAAGATCCTATGTCCACACAGGTCATGTGACCTAAGGGAGTGCCTACTGCTATTATGCTGCTAAATGGGCATAGTATTAAATTGACTCCTGATGACTTATTGATATACACATTGATCAACACATCTCTCAGCCCTCCCCTATTTGCAGCAGAGGGTAGTTAACACAGTGACCCACAATTAGCAGAGTACAGAGAATAAGAGACTGCAGAACACTCAACACTAACGGGAGCATATGTACTGAACACTCCCCTAAGATTCAGGGATCATTACAGAAGAGGGCCCAGGAAGAAGGTCAAAGCCTGAGGTGATGAGGGATGACAAGGAAACATTATCTTCTGGACACAGCAGCTGCATACATGAACTCAAGACCATTGCCACAGCATGGACAAAACCAAGCCCAAGCAAGACCAAATCCCAGCAAAGAGAGGAGTTGGGCATCCAATCCTACCCAAAGACATGGAGCCATTGGTGATTGACAGCTGCTGGGAGAGCTAGAAACAGTTTTTTTCTAAGAGTATAGTCCTGGTAAGTTGACCACTCTCCAGTATAAGACCACACATCTATGAATATTTGTGTAGCACAAATCGGTCTTGATTTTTATTAAATTTACTTATTTATTTATTTATTTATTTATTTATTTATTTATTTATTTATTTATTTAATTTTTTGGTGGAGCATAGCTCCACCAAGCTCTAATCTTGGAAAGAATATAATTCTTCCTAGTGACTCCACCTTCCTGTGCAGGGTAAATAGACCTTGCTAAAGAAGCATCATTTGGTTATCAGTGTGAGGAATTCTCTGCAGAAAGGACAGCTCTTGGTTGGATAGACAGAATGATAGCATATCCCTCATTGTCTCTCCTTCTGACTCAGCTTTTTATCCAGAGAACATATTTAACATAAGTTCCTCTCAAACAAAGTGGAAATGCATAAACTCTGTCCTTCATACTAGCAGGGAGGCCCCCAAATAACTTCCTGATATGTTCTTTGTACTTCCTGCACCAATGAAGAAAAGAATTTTGACTGGAAAATTAGTATTTTAAATGTGTTAGACATGCTAGTCAGAGAATGTAGAGTTTACTGTCAGGATACAAGTGGAAATGAGTAAGGATCAATAAAATCAAACAGGCCTTACAGAAATAGAGAGACACAACCCACTTCATACCACATCCAAAGTTGCCTGAAAGGTACACACATAAGTCCTCCATACTCACCAAAGGCTTCATAGTCCATAGCTACCCTCTCTCAACCCGTTTCTCTCATGTTTCTTTCTTTTATCATCTTTCTACCAGTCACTGTTCTAGCATCTTTTTTTTTTTTAGGGGTTAAAGCCTGAGAGAGATCAGAGAAATAGGAACAGCCACAAGCTAATCTTACCTCATTGATACCTCAGCTTCCAAATGCGAGATACTCCCTGTCTACCCACGCCTATATGCCTTGCTGTTCTGCCATCTGATTTGCTCTCTCTGTCCAGCTACATCACTTCCTCTTCCTGCCCAGCTCTGTCACTTTCTGTCTGTACAGACCTCCAGACCTCCACGGTTAACTAGTGTCCAGCATCTTATAACATGTGCTCACTCATGATCCACCATAACTTATATCTACTTGGTCTTTGATCTTCTACAGTTACCACTAATCACTTGATCTTCCCTGTACTTCCGTAGGCAGATGTTTAAGGAAGGGCTGATCGTGGTTCAGGTTCTCCATAAAAGGATAGATATTTTCTTCTGAATCCTGCCTAGACCAGATTCTAGCTAGAAGCCCTTCTCAAGCTAATCATCCGTGACGAGCTGGGTGGGATGTCCCCCAAAAAGGACTGCTTGGCAGGAATAGAGTCACCAGATTTATCTGAGGTCTACATGCTAATCAAAACCTTCTCTGCAAAGTGAATCCATTGACTTCCTGTTCCGGTCATTGTAGCTACCTCTTTAAGGCTTTACATTCCTGTTTCTTTCCATTTTCCCTTCTATTATAACCATTTTCAATTTCCCATCCAAGCATGCTCTGAAAAACAGAAATTTCACAATAGTTGACACTTTAAAGGATATTATAAGAAGCACATCAACCACTTTTTTTTAATGGTTTAATCTGAGAAAATAGTCATCACTAAAAGAAAAAAATTCCAGAAGCATGAATACAAAACCCTAGAAAAATAGTGGCTGGAAGATGAATGGAACTCCATGATGCTTTTTCACTGCTTGCCTTGTGATTTGATGACCTTTATGGAGTGATTGCTGTACTCTGATTAAAATAGTCACATTACAATCTACAGTAAATTGGACAATTTAAGAAGAAAAAAATATCTTTCAAAACTCAGTGGAAGAGAAATTTGGTAACTAAATTAGAAACATTTCTGTCATCAATTTGACAGAACCCTAGACCCCCTGACGTTACAAAACTCACATGTTCCAGAACGTCTGCATTATACCTGCCAGGGAGGGAAACATGGATTTCAGTCTCTACAGATCAGAACTGCAAGACAAATTAGAGAATAGAACACTGATAAAAACAAGCAAGGCCAGGCATGGTGGAACACACCTTTAAGGCCAACGTGTAAGAGACAGAGGCAGGTGGATCTCTGAGTTTGAGGCCAGTCTAGTCTACAGAGAGAGGTTCAGGACAGTCAGGACTACACAAAGAAACCCTGTCTCTAAAAAACAACACAACGAAGGGTAATAAAATATTTCTCCTGTAGTACAAGAGTTATTCAAATTATTCATATTCTTTTTTGTTTGGTTTGGTTTTCTTTGAGTTTTGTTGTTGTTTGGTTTTTTTTGTTTTTGTTTGTTTGTTTGTTTGTTTTTGAGACAGTATCTCATTGTGTAGCCCTGGCTAGCCTGCCCAAGTCACTATGTAGACCAGGCTACATAGTGATCGAACTCACAGTGATCTGCCTCTGCCTCTGGACTACTGGGATTAATATATAACAGGATGATACTGTATGTGATACTGTATCACCACCCCACCTGGCAAATTATTCATATTCTTTAGATTTACAGTAAGAAGGGAATAATATAATAGAGCTTGGGTAATTTATTTTTAAAGACTATCACAGTGAATCAAAATTATTAGGAAGGACATTGTGTAGAGTCTATATTTTAAATCTAGTGCTGAAAGATTTAGAAAGACATTAGAAATGGATCACAAGCTCAGGAGTCACACAGACATTACTTCACACTCTCTCTCTACCATATCCTAGCTATGGGGGACAATTATTTATACTTTGCAAGCCTCACCTGTTAAATGTGCATTGTTATGGTTCAAATGTGAAATTTCTCCAGAACTTTCTCCCCACCCTTCGGTGCAATATTGGGAGATTGTGGGATGTTTGGAGCACAGGGCACTGGGCTAAATCTTCAGGGTTGTAACATCGTTGTGTTTCTGGTCCTGTCTCTGCTTGCTGTCAGCCACAATGGGGGAAGCATCAACCACAGGCTTCCGCTGCCTAGGACCAAACAGCTTTTCCCACTGTGCCTTTCCTACCATGAGGAACATGAGCCAGGACAAATCTCTCCTTCCTTAAGTTGTTCCTGTCAGGTGTTCTCTCACAGTGGCATAAGGAACTAATACAAGGATAACATTAGTTTGTAGTGTTGTAAGGATCAGGGAACATTTCCAGAGCTCCTGTTAAGGAACAGGAGCTGATCCGTAGAAGCATAGGCTATTATGACCTCCTGGCCACTTCCCAAAGGAAGGAGGAGAAAGATGAAAGTAAGGGACCCTCCATACTAACAAGAAAAAGTTATATATGAGGTCTTGCAAGGGTTTCCCACAAATCTATCCCTGTCTGGTTTTCCCCCTGGCATGGGTATAAGATGAGCTACCACGGGGAAAAGCAACAAGAAAGGATGGATGCTGCGTGATCTCACTAACATGTGGAATATAACATGTCAAACTCATAGAAGAAGTAGAGTAGAGAAGTGGTTACCAAGGGAGTCAGGGAATGTTGGGCAAAAAATAAAACCTTACAGTCATAAAATTGAGAACATACAACATGATGGCAGCAGTCAGTGAAACTGTATCACTTACTTGAAAACATCTAGAAAAGTAGATCTGAAGTGTTCTTTCCAAATACAACCATGTACTAATGTGTGGTGGTTGATGTGTTATTTTGACTGCTAGTCATTATACACATACATGTAGATTCAATCATAATGTGGTATGCCTTTAATGTATACAGTTTTCATTTGTCAGTTATATCTCATTAAAGCTCGTGAGATTTCTGGAAGAAAAAAATGTATTTTATCATTCTTCACTCTAGTCCATTCACAATATGCTTTCATGAAGGCTTAGAGAACTATTACATTGAGGAATTTTGCAATGTAGAAATTATTTGACTTTAAAACAAAATAATAGAACATTCTTTAAGGTTTTTTTGAAGATACAGCTTAAAGGGGAGGCATCTGCTTTCCTGCCTTGACTTGTTTCCACAGGTCCGAGGGCTCCTTCCCATTGGGGACCAGAAAATGGGCCTCTCAGCCCCCCTGGGTTGTGTCATATAACATGCAGACAGGATGGGAGTGATGCTTTCAACAGTGTTTCTCGGAGATGGGAAAACGCAGGCCTGGCACTTCTACACGTGGGAAAGGTCAATGGCCTGCTCCATCCTGGACTACAGTTGGCAATCCAGAAGACTTTTTTCAGACTGCCAATGGCTGGGCAGAGAACAAAAATCAGATGTATTGGCAAAGGCTCTCCAAGTCTAAGCATGATGTGAAGGGGGTAAACCTCCCCACCCCTCCACACAAGCATTATAGACAAGAGTCCCTCGAGGCTTTGGGACTATGATATATGGACCTTGAAAGGAAGCACCTCTTTGTACTTTCTTGCCAACCTTTAAGGCAGAAAGGAAGTCGGGTACAGAGTAATTTTGATTTAGAAAAACATTATTTTCTCTGAAATGTTATTGTTTAAAGTAATAGCAAAAATCTATGGTTTCGGCCGGGCGGTGGTGGCACACGCCTTTAATCCCAGCACTTGGGAGACAGAGGCAGGTGGATCTCTGTGAGTTCGAGGCCAGCCTGGGCTACCAAGTGAGTTCCAGGAAAGGCACAAAGCTACACAGAGAAACCCTGTCTCGAAAAACAAAACAAAACAAAAAAAAATCTATGGTTTCAAGTGACATTTCGTTCAAATGGTATAAAAAGCTGTCACTTGTGTTGGCTGGAGAGGCAAGAGGCTCATTCCGTTCCTACCAACCATCCTTGTAGCCGAGAGCATTCCATTTTTTACTACTGGCTGACATCTGCTGGACATCTGCTGTCAAGCAGCCTCAGCCCTTCAGAACTCAGGAGAAAAGAGCCAAGGGAGCTGCGGAATCCCCAGATGACTCTTCAGCAAGAACAACAGACACAGGTCTGCCCGTTGTCTACAGAGACCTTCCTCATGCCCTGAAGAGGAGCCTGTGCAGGTAATAAGCAACACTATGGTACCCACAGCTTACAATGAAATCACAGGTAATAGCAGTCCCCATCAGCCTGCAAGCAGGTGAGAGACCTGCCTCCAGGCTGCACCACCACCCTTGCCACCCACTGGACTCTGTCCCTCCAAAACCAACTCTGCAACCAAACTCCATGCACCTAAACATCCTCCCACAATCCCAGTAGACTATACAGACGCAGGTGCAAACCTCACCAGTTGGAAAAACATTCAACAACTGAAAGAGCAATATGGCACCACCAGAACCCAGTGATCCTACAACAACAAGACCTGAACATTCCAATGCAGCTGAAACACAAGAAAACAACCTTAAAATAACTTCATGAAGATAATAGAGGCCCTTAAAGAGGAAATGATTCTCTTAAATCAAGGAAAAGACAAACAAAAAAATTAGAAGAAATCAATAAATCCCTTAAAGAAAGCCAAGAAAAAAACAATCAAACAGATGAAGGAAACAGTTCAAGACATTAAAATACCAAACAACCCAATTAAAAAGTGGGGTACAGATTTAAACAGAGAATTCTCAATAGAAGAATCTCAAATACCAGTGAAACTCTTAAAGAATTGTTCAACATCTTTAGCCATCAGGGAAGTGCAAATCAAGAGGACTCTGAGATGCAGTCTTACACCTGTCAGAATGGCTAAGATAAAAAATGCTAATGACAGCCGGGCTGTGGTGGTGCACGCCTTTAATCCCAGCACTCGGGAGGCAGAGCCAGGCGGATCTCTGTGAGTTCGAGGCCAGCCTGGACTACCAAGTGAGTCCCAGGAAAGGCGCAAAGCTACACAGAGAAACCCTGTCTCGAAAAACCAAAAAAAAAAAAAAAAAATGCTAATGACATCTGATTTTGGAGAGGATGTGGAGTAAGGGAAACACCCCTCCACTGCTGGTGTGAGTGCAAACTTATACAGACACTTTGGAAATCAGTATGGTGGTTTCTCAGAAATTTGGGAATCAATCTTCCTCAAGACCCAGTTATATCAATCTTGGGCATATAACCAAAGGATGCTCAATCATACCACAAGGACACTTATCCAACTATGTTCATAGCAGCACTATTTGTAATATCCAGAACTTGGAAACAACCTAGATGAGCAACTGAAGAACGGATAAAGAAAATGTGGTACGTATACCCAACATTAAAAAACAATGACATCATGAAATTTTCAGACAAATGGATGGAACCAGAAAAAAATTATCCTGAGTAAGGTAACCCAGACCCAGAAAGACAAACATGGTATGTACTCACTTGTAAGTGGATATTAGATGTAAAGCAAAGGATAACCAGGCTACAATAAATAGCCCCAGAGAAGCTAGGTAACAAAGAGGACCCTAAGAGGGACATATGGGTTTCCCTGGGAAGGGGAAATAGATGAGCTCTCCTGGGTAACCTGGGGATTGGGGTAGGGTAGGGGAAATAGAGGGGAGAGGATGGGGTAAGGAAACATGAGAGATCAGGTTGGCCAACTTGGGTGTGGGATGGAGGAGGAGAGTAATGAAAGAAATATCTTGATAGAGGGGGGCATTTGGGGGCTAGGGAGAAACTTGGTGCCAGGGAAACTCCCAGGAATCCACAAGGATGACCCCAGCTAAGACTCCTAGCAATAACAGAGAGGGTGCCTGAACTGACCTCCTCCTGTAATCAGATTGGTGACTACCCTAATTGTCAACAGAGAACCTCCATTCAGTAACTGATAAAAGCAGATGCAGAGATCCACAGCCAAGATCTATGGGAAAACCCATAGAGACAGTTAACCTGAACTAATGGGAACTCAAGGACTCTGGACCGACAGCTAGGGAGCCTTTGTGGGACCGACCTAGGCCCTCTGCATGTGAATGACAGTTGTGTAGCTTGGTCTATTTGTGGGGTTCCTAGCACTAGAATCAGAACCTGTCCCTGGTGCATGAGCTGGTTTTTTGGAACCTATTCCCCATGCAGGGATGCCTCGATGTGATATGGCATGCTTTGTTGACTCCCATGGGAGGCCTGCCCCTTCTGAATGGAGAAGGAGGTATGGGGTGATAGATGGGAGGTGAGGGGAGAGAATGGGAGGAGAGGAGGGAGGGGAAACTGTAGTTGGTATGTAAAATAAATGAAATAATAATAATAATAAACACAAAAAAAATAATCACGAGTATCTGTGGGTTGTTGTAACGATCATGTGATGAGGTGCTGTTAATGAGTGAAATGAAAGACTGGAAAATAAGGCAGAAATGGGGGTTCAAGAGCAGCCACGGTAAGTGATGGCCATTGTCAAGATGTAGACAAACTACAAGGGAACAACAGAAGAAAATCGCCTGAGTGTAACAGTCTCACTTTGAACAACAACAACCCGCATCTTTCAAAAGCTCCAGAACAATAGTTCTCAATCTTTAGAATATATTTAAAATGCAGACTACAGGGTCCCTGTCCAGAGATTCCATTTGGAAGCCTGTAGGGTCTAGCCCAGGAATCTAAAGTTGTATATAATACATAGAGTTTCTACATAGTCCTCAGACCTCTTTTCAGGAAACATTGACTTAACGGTATGGCTGCAGCCCCATGTTTCATTCCTTCGGTGGATGTTTATTTAAAGTGCACCCAAGTGGTCAGGCACGGTACCACATACCTGCAACCCCAGCTTGCAGGAGGCCCAAAAAGGAGGAACACTGCAGGTTCAAGACCAGCCAACCCTAGAGAATGAGACCTGTCTCAAAATTAAGTATAAATAATCAATAAATTAATAAATAATAAATAAATAAAAGTAAAGTTCACCCAGCTATTTAGGGGTGATGCTAGGGATTACTGGAAGGGCATTGGCAAAGGCTCAGTCCCTGACTTCAGAGAGTCCACAGCCTGGCTGAATGCAAAGGCACAAGCATGAATGGAAACCCGGCTGTTAGCAAGTCAGGAAAGGGTTCGTGGATGAGAAGACTGACTTATGATGACTGAAACCTGAAGTTCCCCACAGAGGGTCGTGTTTCCAGCTCTTGGTCCCCATCTTGCAGACCTAATTTGAAGTCTGCGGTGCATTTTTGAGATGGGGCTTACTTGGAGGCAGCAGACCTGTGAGGATTTTATCCCCTGCTGGTCCAGCTGCCCTCTCTGCTTCATGACTCATGCCATGAGTATCGTAAGTCACATGTGGTGGCACATACCTCCTTTAATTCCAGCATTCAGGAAGCAGAGGTAGGAAGATCTCTGAGTTTGAGGCCAGCATGGTCTACAGAGTGAGTTCCAGGGCAGCCAAGGCTACACAGATAAACCCTGTCTCGAAAATTAAACCAAACAAAAACCATCACCTACCCAGGCTCCAACTGAGTTGCACTTTCCAGCTATGGTGGACTGAAACGCCCATGAAACCATGAGCTAAAATAAGCCTGTCTTCCCTTAAGTTGATTGTCAGGGATTCTGTCTTAGTGGGAAGAAACATGACTACCATAAGCTGCATTTCATGAATAAGAACTAATTCACTTTATCCCTCAGTTATGGGAGAATACTAAGAAAGCAGTAAGTCTAGTGTAGAATATAAAAAGAGAAAGTGGAATAGCAGAGGAAGAGGTATAATTTTATGGAGAGGAGGCAGATCAAAGACAATACCAAATTTTCATGTTTAGAAGCTCTCTTGTGGGCAGTGAGAGTCATTGATTGGTGGAGAAAAACACACATCATCAGATTTGTACCTTTGATTACCCAAACCCTGGAAGGGATCGTAGTGTTGAAGGTAAAGATGCTGGAGGTAAACATGATGACTCTATCTATGGTAGGAAATGCTGACACTGTTTGGAAATAGAAAGGATGGATAGGAGATGAAAGAACAGTTGAATAAGCCCTTCAGAAAACGATTAGACTCCAGGCTCACAGACCTCTCACCACAGTTCCAAGATTCTTTGTCCTCAATTCCAAAGCCAAAGAACATCAAAAATTACAGTTGCTACTCACTTTAAACACCAGAGCAACAGAAGGAAGGGAGGACCATGAGCATGAAGGAGGAGACAGAATCTCATCTCTGGCAAGGACTGAGGCTAACGGAGAAAATCACCATCCAGAATGGAAAAGAAGATAGAGCCAAAAGACTGAGGGATGTTCAAGGGAGTTTGGACTAATAATAAAATTTTTGATTTAAACGATTAATTTTTAAAAACAGTTTTTAAATGGATACATTAGCCGTACTTGGAAAACCCACTTGTCAGGCAAACCTCAAGCTTCTTTTTTCTTTTTATTAATTTTTTGAGAACTTCATGCATGAGTACTGCATCTGTATCACTCCCACCCTTTTCTCTGTCCAACTCTTCTTGTGTCGTCCACCCCCAAAATTCATATATTTTTAGAAATATATATATATATATATATATATATATATATACATATACATGTGTATCCATGCATATACAACCTACTGGGTTGTCAATTTAGCTTTGCTCATATGTACCTGTGCCCAGGGCTGACCACTTGGGATTGGACAACATGTGTGGGAGCTTATCCCTGAAGAAAACGGGTTCTCCCTCTCAGCAGCCATTGACCACCCTCAGCTCTCCATCTAGGGATGGAACCACAAGCAATTTCCCTGTCCATGTTGGCTTATCTGTGGTTCTATCACATGCTGACTTGTTTATAGGTGCATTTCCCCCATCATCTCAAACTTCTTAAAAATCAGATACCGCCAGGCGGTGGTGGCGCACGCCTTTAATCCCAGCACTTGGGAGGTAGAGCCAGGCGGATCTCTGTGAGTTCGAGGCCAGCCTGGGCTACCAAGTGAGTTCCAGGAAAGGCGCAAAGCTACACAGAGAAACCCTGTCTCAAAAAACCAAAAAAAAAAAAAAAAAGAAAGAAAAAAAAATCAGATACATGAAGACAGAAAATAGTAATGTGTGAGTTGGGCGGGTTTCTTCAGAACCCATTACTTCCACTCCTAAAACTACAGTAATTATGCCTCTCAATATTCCTCCTGTGTTTTTGTTTGCCTGTGTTTTCAGATTCTGCCAAATCCTCATTTCAAAAAGTATTCAATTTGCTTTTCTGTATGTGAAGTTTCAAAAGATATATTCACTAGCAGTAAAGTCCCTATAGACAAGGAGAGGCTTGATATCACCAAGAAAGGAATTTATAGAGCCGTGTGTGCTTCCGTGCCAGTGCCCAGGGACTCTCTATTGAGTTCATTAAATAGCATAATGTTATTTATTTGTGCTTCTGGAGGAACAAATGGAAGCCATACCTCTCTGCTTTTCAGCAATCTGTATGATTTGATCACTGTTTTCTGTCAGTAAATTTTCCCCAATGGTAAGAGAATTGCCATGATCTGTGCATCTATTAACCTTGTTTGCTTCCCCATCTCCTGAATTAATAATAAATTCAACTGTTCCATTCTTGACTGCATTTTTCTTTATAGTCCTTTATTTATCAGATGGTTGCATGACATATTGCAATGTCCTTGCCAGTTCTATGTGCTAAATATTTGTCTCAGTCACCCCGAACCCCTGAGAAAGCACATGCTGAGATTATATATAAGTCGCCTAAATGAAGTTCAATGTGCCCTAGAAAAAGATATCAGTCTCACCTATAATTAAGGAGGTGTGCAAATGTCATGAGAATATTATATTAAACAGGGATTTCTAAAAGAACAGAACCAATAGTGTGTGTGTGTGTGTGTGTGTGTGTGTGTGTGTGTGTGTGTGTACACATTAAAAGGAAATATATTAGATTTGCTACACACTAAGAGCTAGATGGAAAAACCATGGCCACATGCACACCAGAGAGAAACACAGTAGCACTCAACCCAAATATTCTGGATACCTTGGCAGTCCCTATGCAGCACTGAAAGCCTAGACGTTCTCTGGAAAGTCACTGATATTGAGCCCATATAATAGAATGAATATATATATATATATATATATATATATATATATATCTCATAATATTTTAGAATGAATAAATACATTCATTATATCTATAAAGGAGATTTATTTGAATGGCTTATAGGGTCTGGTCCAGCTAGTCCAACAATGGCTGTCTACTAATGAAAGGTCCAAGAATCCAGTACTTGTTCAATACATGAGGCTGGATGTCTCAGCTGGTCTTCAGTATGTGCTAGAATCCCAAAGAAGTGGGCTTTAATGCCAGTGAAGGAATGGACTTGCTAGTGAGAGTGAGAGTGAGCAAAGAGAGCAAGCTTCCTTCTTCCATGTCCTTTATACAGGTTTCCAGCAGAAGGCATGGTCCAGGTTAAAGTTGTGTCTTCCCACCTCAAGATCTGACTTAAAGAATCGGAGGCATGTGTCTTCCTACCTCAAAGGTCCAGACTAAAAGTGGATTCACCCACTTCAAATCAAGCACACACACAAAAAAAAAAAACTCTCACAGGCATGCCCCCAATTTCTGGATTGTAATTCATTCCAGGTATAGTCAAGTTGACAACCAAGAATAGCCATCATAGTGCCTAAAAGCAGTGGCAATAGCTTGTAGTGATTTGGAGGCCTCTGGAACATCCATGACCAACCTATGAACTCCTTAAAGATGTACCTCACACCCAACACTGAGATTTTTTTCTTTGATAGCCTACAGCTTCTTGGGGCAGCTTTATCCATCCATGAAGGTATCTCCCTTCAAACTCATATGTGTGTATTTGTATTATATATTTTCTATATATTCTTTTAATTTTTTAATTAACTTACTTAGAGTAGGTTTCCATATGGATTTTCATATACCCTTAGTTTCATTTACCCCCTCCCGTCCATCAATTTATTGTAAATACTTTGTGAAATAGGTAGCTGCTTTTTTTTTTTAAAGTAACTACATTTCTTCTAGGTCAATTATGTAAACTTGGGTTTGATGATCTGGAATTTTTTAAACGCCCTTTTATTTTGTTCTTTGTCAGTTATTCAAGGTCTGTTTTATACTTCCAAAGCTAAGATCCCACTAAAGATGGACATTTTATTCCCACTGAGAATTTCAATCATGCTCCTTGAGCCCCCCAAACCTTCCACATCCTGATTGTTCTTTTAGCTTTCCTCCCACTAAAATCTTTATGCACACCGAAGGCAAAGGAAATAGGCAGAACCTTCATCCCAGTCATAGAATGAAATGTTTTCCGTGTCCGGGGCAGTCACATCCAGGCTGGACTACATCTGGCCCATTTCCTCTGCCACCAATTCACAACATCATGATTTTCAAATGTTGCTATTGTATTACTGACTTGTGTGTTTTATATTTGGCTTTAAGAGGTGAACAACTGATATAAGGCAGTATTTGACTGTTATTGGAAGATATTGGCTATGACATGTTCACCTGGGTTGAAAGCGATGGTCACTGGCATAAACTCACTACCTTCCATTTCTGTTGCTCCTTTTGAAAACCTGAATCTTCTCTAAGAAATCAGTATTGATCTAGAGCCAGATTGCTTGGATGTGTATTCAACCCAGCTCCCAAGTTAAAGAGATCATTTTTATTGATTAGTTTATTACTTGACTATCCTCCCCTCTCTTTAAAAATTGTAGGGGGCACAGAGGTCTTTGTGTTCATAGACATGCACTAGGTGAACCTGGAATATGTAAGCAAACCAAGTTATTTCTTCAAGGGAAGGATGAAAAACTTGCTTTTCACCCCAAAAGTTGGAGTGGATATCCTTTCTAGCACAGGGACCTTTGCACCATTTGTGTGGCAATAGACTTTCCAACTCCGGACCCTCCTCCAGGCCCGTTCTTGTAAACTAGTTTCTCTCAGTCAACATAGAGGACCTATCTTTATGGAAGGTGTTACATGTACTTTACAAAGAGTTTCAGTGTAGTCACATCTGGTCTGTATTTAGCTTACTTTGTCCCTCAAAGAGATTTATGTGTGCTTTGTTGTGTACATGAGATTGAGTTAGTCATCACAAGAATAGTTTTCACCAGGTTGTGATGAGCTTAAATTAGCCCCAAATAAGCCACCCAGAGCCAAACTCCCTAAGTTTGAACCAACACTGGCTGCTGAGTCCTGTGTGCTGAATTGCCTTCTTGCTTACTGAGGCATGTTGTGCCAAATTGTCTTCTTGCTTCTCACTCATCCCTCTGCTGCCTGTGAAGGTCACAGAGACCCCTGGAAAAAATGGCTGAAAGAAGAAATGTGGTAGTATTGTGTTCCCCAAAATATTGTGCACCCTAATAAACTTATCTGGGGTCAAAGAACAGAACAGCCACTAGATACAGAGGCTAGAAAATGGTGGTACTCACACCTTTACACCTTTAATCCTAGCATTCCAGAGGCAGAAATCCCTCTGGATCTCTGTGAGTTCAAGGCCACATTGGAAACAGCCAGGCATGATGACACACACCTTTAATCCCAAGAAGCGAGCCTTTAATCCCAGGGAGTGATGGCAGATAGCAGAAAGGTATATAAGGCGTGAAGACCAGGAACTTGAAGCATTTGGCTGGTAAGCTTTCAGGCTTTGGAGCAGCACAGTTCAGCTGAGATTCATTTGGTATGAGACTGAGAGGCTTTCCAGTCTGAGGAAACAGGATCAGCTGAGGAACTGGCGAGGTGAGGAAGCTGTGGTTTGTTCTGATTCTCTGATCTTCTAGCATTCACCCCAATACCTGGCTCCAGGTTTGTTTTTATTAATAAGACTCTTTAAGATTCTTGCAACAGAAGATTACCAAGCATTCTTCCAAAAGAGGCAGAAATAAGGTATATACTACTTCTTGGGAAAAAAAGAAACAGATTTTATATAGATTACTGCTAAGAAAAATAGCAATAGAAGACCTTGATAGCATCCAGGAACTGATGCTTTATACTGAAGCAGCCTTAATAATACTATACAAGTAGCACACGTTTTTCCCTTAGCCATTTACATAAGAAAACAGTGTCAAAGTATGGTTCTAAGGGATGCTGCTGTCAAAGCAACAGGAATATACTGGCAGGTGGTAAAGTCCAGATGAGTTTTTTTTTATTGTCTTCAACATATTGTACACATAAAACAGATACTACATGTATCAAAATATCCATTCCTAGAGATAACGACTAGTTATGGATTTCCATATGATTGGTGAGTTTCTTTATTAAGATTTATTTGTTGTATTCTCTCTCTCTCTCTCTCTCTCTCTCTCTCTCTCTCTCTCTCTCTCTCTCTCTCTCTCTCTCTCTGTGTGTGTGTGTGTGTGTGTGTGTGTGTGTGTGTGTGTGTGTGTGTGTGTGTACTACATGCAAGCAGGTGTCCATGGAGGCCAGAAAAGGGCATCAGATCCTCAAGAACTGGAGTTACATGTGGTTGTAAGCTGACCAAGGTGGGTTCTGGGAGCTGAACCTAAGTCCTCTAGAAAAACAACAAGTATTCTTAATCACTTAGCAATCTCTCTAACCCAGTTGATGAGTTTCTGTTTCCCAACATAATTTGGGGAAAATAGGTCTTGAGTTACACATTACAAAATACCAAGTGTTCTACTAGTGAGCACCACCAGATAAAAGGAACCTCTCAAAGAGGACAGGGTGTGTTGATGGGATATAAAATGGTACATATGTCCTGGATACAATTCTGGAAATTTGTACCAGGAGGTTCAAGAATAATACATTTTGATTTAACAATACTTCTTCTAGAAATATGTCCCCAGGAAATATTAAGAAGGGAAAGTTTGACTTTTAAGGTTATATATCACAGAATTCATTATAATAATAAAAAATTGGAACAAAGTAAAAATTGGAAGAAAAGAAAAATGAAATAAATGGAAAACAATCTGTTGATTATTCTTTGATAAAAAGATACTTTTATCGTGTAAATACATTCGAGACTGGTGTTAGAAAAGAAGTGTGGCACTGGTTGATTTCATATACCCTGCGGTGAGTAAGCTGGTAAAGTGAAATGGATATCTGGTAGATTAATAAAAATTCTGAATATGAATACCCTGTTGTCTTAGGGTTACTATTGCTGTGATAAAACACCATTACCAACAGTAACTTGGAGAGGAAAAGGTTTATTTGGCTTATATGTCCCAAGTCTATTAAGGGAAGCCAAGGCAGGAACTCAAACAGGACAGGAACTTGGAGGCAGGAGCTGATGCAGAGGCCATGGAAGGGTGCTGCTTACTGGCTTGCTCTCCATGGCTTGCTCAGCCTGCTTTCACCAGGGGTGCCCCCCCCCCCGAAATAAGTTGGGCTGTCTCACATCAATCACTAATTGAGTTGTCCCACATCAATTACTAAGTACACAAAGATGTGTGTGTATGTATGTGTGAATGTGTGTATGTATGTGAGTGTATGTGTATCTATTGCTGTTTTATACTGAATAAAATCAGTAAGTGGACTGATGCCTTTAATAAATGTGATAGTTTTAAAACATGTCCACAGATTCTTTGACCTTTTTATCAAGCCTCCCTTCTGTAGTCTGGGTAGCTTGTGGTTTCCATGACCAACATTTCAAGGTGATACCAGAAAAGAACATGCAGTTCCTGACTCTTTCTCCTGGGACTCTCATCTTGATGTACGTGAATCACCATGTAGATGGGTAAATGCTCCGACCAGAAGGCAGTATCCACTTGTAGATGTAACAGTCTTATTAAATAAGAAACACAGAGCCAAATGCAGAGTTAAAAGCCCAAGAGGTCAGAGCAATAGTAAGAACTGAGACTTAAAACCACCTTCTTACCCTTCCTGCCACTGCTGTCCTTCCCCTCAGCAAGAGACCTACTTCCTGTGTATCTGTCTTTTTATTGACTTTCTGTTCTGCCTTCTCATTGGTTGTAAACCCAACCACATGACCTCCTCATCACTGCCTGTCTATACAGACCTCCAGGTCATCTATAGTTGGTATTGAGATTAAAGGCGTGTGTCTCCATGCTGGCTGTATCCTTGAACACACAGAGATCTGCCTGTCATGTGATCGGGATTAAAGGTGTGTGTCACCACCACCTGGCTTCTGCTATGGCTTGTTATTAGCTCTGATCCCCAGGCAACTTTATTTATTAACATACAAATAAAGTCACACTTCAGTACAAATAAAATATCACCATATCTACTGCCAGGTTTGTGAGTGAAAATACCTACCAATGACTCCATTCCTGCTGTGGGATGTTCTGTATGTCAAATGTGTTGCTCTGATTGGTTAATAAATAAAACACTGATTGGCCAGTAGCCAGGCAGGAAGTATAGGTGGGACAAGGAGAGAGAATTCTGGGAAGTGGAAGGCTGAGTCAGAGAGACGCTGCCAGCTGCCGCCATGACAAGCGAGATGTAAGGTACCAGTAAGCCACAAGCCACGTGGCAACTTATAGATTAATAGAAATGGGTTGATTTAAGATATAAGAATAGTTAGCAAGAAGCCTGAGCCATTAGGCCAAACAGTTTAAATAATATAAGCGTCTGTGTGTTTATTTTATAAGTGGGCTGTTGGACTGCGGGGGTTTGGCAGGACCTGGAGAGAAAAAACTCTAGCTACACATTCCCATACTTCTGACTCATCTCAGCTTTTGGACCTCATATTTAATCCACAGACACCATAGATCAGAGATAATTTATCCCTTTTTGTGCCTTGTCTAACTTCTGTCCCAGGGAATGGGCAAAACAAGGTGGTATTTCACACATGACTACGCTTTGCAATAGTTTGTACAGGATTTGTTACCAAGTCAGTGTGGCACATCCACAGACTGACACAGCACAGAGCTATTAAAAAGTTTTAAAACAGAGTAATTCATAATAATACATATTACCCTAGTGTATGAAAGTGAGGATGATAAACACTGCACTTATGAACTTTCCAGAAAGAAATACAGCAGTAGATTTCAAGAGCAATAAAAATGTCCAAAACAATTGGCCCAATAATTCCTCTTGTAGGACTGTCTCTTAAATTAAAAATGTTTAAGTTCACACATAAATCCAGAACATCTGCTTGAAATGTCAACAGGAATAAATCACATCCAGAAAAAAAAATCAATAAAAGAAAAAGAACACAAACTCTCAACAATTAACAATAACAGTATGACAGCCATAAAGGTGGAGACGTTCTTGATGAAACTGGGATATAGTATGAGTAAAATAGATTAGCTCTTTAGAAAACATGGATTATAAAAAATGTTTTCAAAAATTTAAACAATCACACTATAAGGTGCAAAAACTCTCATTATTGTCCATACACACATGCACACATGTGCACATGCACACACGCGCACATCAGGCTTTGCAGATTTTCAAACTGAAAGCTGGGGTCTGGGGTCTGACTGGAGGTAAAAAGTTTGCTGTTTAAGCATGAGGACCTGAGCTCAGTCCTCAGCACCTACATAAAAAGGACTGGACCTTGGGGTGCAGACTTGTAATCCCAGTGCTGAGAGCTAGAGGCTAGAGGATGCCAGGGCTTCACAGGACAGTTAGCCTAGTCAGTTGTGGAGCTCCAGGTCAATGAGAGACCCTGTCTCAAAATGCAAGGTGGAGAGCCAGAGGAAGACACCCAGATTGATCACCAACCTCCACATGTGTATGGCATGGATGCAAACACTTGCTCCATGCATGCATTCATTCACATATGAGAGAGAGAGAGAGAGAGAGAGAGAGAGAGAGAGAGAGAGAGAGAGAGAGAGAGAGAGAGATAGAGAGAGAGAGAGAGAATATGTTAGTAAGGAACATGCAGTTCCTGCCTCTTTCTCCTGGGACTCTCATCTTTATGTACTTGAGCCACCATGTAGACAGGTAGATCCAACCAGACGGCAGCATCCACTGCCAGGTTTGTAAGTGAAAATATCTATTAATGACTCACTCACTACCAATGTGCGCACGCACGCGCACACACACACACACACACACACACACACACACACACACACACACACTGGCCTATTAGAGAATTAAATTCTCTCAGAGAGGAGAGAGATATGGTTCTCAAAAGAGCATTTTACTAGATTCAGACCCAGGTTTGTTAACTTTACAGGTTAAACATGTATTTTAGAGTAGGACATCTAGATGTCTAGTACCCCAGGTTCCTTTTGGAGACTAAATAGTACTCTATGCAGACCAAAAATTTACACTCCTCAAATTTATAATTGAAGCCCAGATCCTTAATTTGATAGCATTTGGAAGTGGATAATTGTGGGGATAATTATGATGTGAGGACAAGGTCCTCACAAGTGTGACCTATACCCCTAACAAAAGGAGTGAACTTGTACCAAGGTGCTCCTCTACAAACTAGGAAGACAGCTCTCACCAGGGACAGGATTTCCCATCTCTTAAAATCAAAATGAATAAACTTCTGTTATGATCCATCCCAGTGTATAAAGTTTTTGGAAAGCTGAGACAATCTCCATTCCTGCAGATTTTAAGTAGAATTGAGTTTTTATCATTTTCAGTGCATTCCTTTGTTGGTTACATCCTGCTCATGTTCATTCAGACTGAGAAACTGAATATTTTTAGTCATAGACCTGTAAGTCAGTGGTTCTCAACCTGTGGGTCATGACCCCTGTGGGGGGTGTTGAATAGCTCTTTCATAGGGGTCACCTAAGGCCTTTGGAAAACACAGATATTTACAGTATGATTCATAACAGTAGCAAAATTACATTTATGAAGTAGCAATGAAATAATTTTGTGGTTGGGGGTCACCACAGCATGAGAAACTGTATTAAAGAGTCTCAGCATTAGGAAGGTTGAGAACTACTGCTATAAGTAATTTTGGACATATTTCTTTAAATGACTAATATTCACTCATTTTCATTATCAGAAAAAGTATCATCATTACTTTTTGATCCAGCTTATTTTCCTTTCATACCCAAATAATATATACTCTTAATATTCTAGACAATAGAAGTCCTGATCTGTATCATTTCACACCAACTGAAAGGAAGTGGCATTGTGATTACTATTACCTCATGTGAATACAAGACCCCTTTAAGAAAATTAGTCTGTGCCTCAACTTATTAATTGAACATCCTTTGTTTAAACAGTTAACAATTAGAAAGAACCTGCAGACTTGGGCATTCTTTTATTGTTTTGGTTGCAAGACTCAGTTTGAAGATAATTACCTTTTCAGTAATTACATCTAAAAGTAGTTAAGCTGGGGGTGGTAGAGTACGTTTTTAATTCCAGCACTGGGGAGAAAGAAGCAGGTGGATTTCTGAGTTCAAGGCCAGCACCTTATCTCTATAGCAAGTTCCAAGCTAGCCAGAATTACATTTAAGACCCTGTCTCAAGTAATAATAATAATGATAATAATAATAATAATAATAATAATAATAATAATAAATTTTAAAATTCACCTTAATGCTTTCTCAAAATAATATTATTTTATTAAACATTAAACAGGTACATAAGTGTACCTGAGTCACATGACACAGAAAAGCTGCATAGCAGCTCATCCATATTTCAGGAATTTGCAGGTCCCTGAGCAAAACTAAAGAGCCTATACACAGAGCAGACACTAGGTCTTTCTGACCGACCATTCCATTGCAAACGCACAGGTTGCATGCTCATTGAGCCAGGCAAATTCTCAGACTGTATATAGTATCCCCAACCTAGCAGCCTAAATACGGATTTTAAAAAGAACTTGTAATGTTTAATTTTCTGAACAAAGTACACTTGCTGATTAAATTGGATGAAGTAGAAATCTGCTGTAAATGATTAACCAGCAACTCTTAAACAGTTCAACTTTTATTGAGGGAAGAAAAATGGGCATTGATTGAGTTACTGTGTGTCACCCTCTGGAAGCTCCAAGTTAAGTAAGTGCACTGAAGTCAAGGGTGGGAATTTGAAATTTTGCCCAGGTTTCTTAACAACTGAAGAGTTACACATAAGCCCTTTCCACAAGTACACTGGGGCAGGCCCGCTGGTGTACTAATGCCTTCTAGAAGCATCTGAGGCAGGCGTGCTGCAGAGGTCTAGAGGTCCAACGTCACAGCAAACACACTTTGGCTAACCCTGACAAACGCGGTGAAAAGAGCAACCCACGAAAAGGCTGTCGGGAACGGCCTTGTAGAGGAGGGGCGGGTCCGAAGGGGGGCGGGGGGGGGGGGAGGCTTGAAGAGCGCGCGCCCTGAGGGCGGGGCCTCAGAATGCGAGCAGCCCGGGAGGGCGGGCTGCAAGGGGGAAAGGGGTGGGCCTTGAGGGCGGGGCCGTGAGGAAGACCCAGAAAGAGAGCGGCCAAGCAAAGGGGGCGTGTCCTGGAGGCGGAGCCTCGGCGTGGGGCCCGCCCCGAAGGGCGGGTCTAGGGGGTGGGCGGGGTGGGTCATCGTCTGCGGGCGGGGCCAGAGGGGCGGGTCTCGAGGCGGACATGTTAAAAGCTCCACCCTTCTTTTCTGGTGTTCGGTCTCCCCCGGAGGTGTCTCTCCCCGAGGTAAGATGGAGGAAAGGGCGAGCCCCGGGCATCCTGCACGGCCTGGGTCTGGGGCAGCTGTCCGCAGACGCCTAGACGTGCGGCGGCGGTGGCGGCGGCACGAGAGTGGTGACGATTCCTGTGCTGTCCCGCGGCGGCAGGGCCGGCCTCGTCCCGCCGGGCCTGCTAATCGCATTAACTTAGGGGAACTGGAAACAATGTGTGACCTGGGGCGGCAGGCTGGCTGGCTGGCTGGGAAGCTCGGGTTGGTGGAGCGCCCGTTAGAGCAGCGTGTTGCGAATGCACAGCTTCCAGAAACGCTTTCTCTCCCGGGACCCCTCCTGGGCTGCTGGCGACGCCACTGGGGCCCCCAGCGACCCTTCACCCTGAGGCGCCGTCGGGAGCGCGCGGGAGGCCGTGCACCCCGGAGCTAGAGCCCAAGTGGTAACAGTTCAGGTGCATGCTGTCCTCAATAGGTCATTTCTGGTTGGGTCATCAGAAAGATGGCATTTACTGTTTTTTGAAAATTAATAAAATTTACTACCACTTTTGTGCAGGCCATGTTAGGCCTAAAGATGAGCTAGTTAAAGGCATCCATTGAGAAGTTACATGAATGAAAACCCAGGCTCCTGTAACGGTACTGTTTGTAGTGGGACATACGAGAAAGAAAGTAGACTAAGTTTTTAATTATCTAGTAGCTATATATAATTGCCACTATGATAGTGGGATTTATTTATTATTTTTATTTATATACATTTTGTAATTTCTGCCTGTCCTGGAACTCACTTTGTAGACCAACCTGACCTTGAACACAGAGATTCACCTGGCTCTGCCTCCCAGCTGCTGGATTAAAAGCATGCACAACCAAGTCCGACTTGATCGTGGGAATTTTTAAAATTAAACTTTGAGACATTTCAGATGTAAGTGAGGCTATGCAGGCAAGGGTCTGGAAACAAGACAAAGAAAAAGAAAAGTTGGCTTGAAGATGAGCGACCGAAGTTTAATTTTAAATGCGTTGAGTTTTACCAGCTAGTGATAGAAGAACCTAGCAATTCTGGCATTAATGCTCAAAAATTTGAAGATAAAAAGGCAGATTTCAGTTTTTCAACCAGAAACTAGTTGAAATTTAGGGAATGTGAGTTAGGAAAGTATGTGAAGAGATCAAGGAAAGGGGCATGGGCACATTGGGGGGGGGGGGGTGCGTGCTTGAAATAGAGTTTTTGGCCAGGAGAGGCTTTGAGTAAAGAAATGGCACTCAGTACTATGAGTTTGTGCTCTGGCCCCCCAAAGCAATAGAAAGTGTCTACTCATTGTGAAGCAGCAAAAGTGTGTGTTCATTGTCAAAGTTCCTTGACCAAACCCTAAGCCTTGTGGCAAATAGAGTCATACCTTGCCTAACAACTAGGCTAGGTCCCGAGAAGTGTATTCTTAAGAGGGCTTACCCATGTGTGAGCATCCCAGAGTGAGCTTATGCAAGCCTCGATGGTCCTATGACTAGGCACATGTACAGTGTATAGACTATGGTAGGGAATGGTAACTACTTGTGCATCTACATAAAGAAGGCGCAGAAGGACCCAGCAATTCTGGCACTAATGCTTAAAAATTCGAACATAAAAAGGCAGATTTAGATTTTTCAAACCAGAAACTATAGTTGAAATTTAGGGAATGTGAATTAGGGAGAAAGTGTATGAAGAGATCAAGGACAGGGGCACCTGGAGAGGGGAGATACAGAGTTTTTGGCCAGGAGAGGCTTTGAGTAAAAGACATGGTGGTTGTTACTATGAGGTTTGTGCCCCCCCCCACACACACACACAAAGCAGCAGAAAGTGCCTACTCATTGTGATGCAGGAAAAGTGTGTGTTCATTGTTAAAGGTTTTTGACCAAACCCTGACTAAGCTTTATGGCAAGTAGATACAGTCATACATTGCTTAACACCTAGGATAGGTCCTGAGAAATGTATTGAGAGGGTTCGTCGTTCTTGTGTGAGCATCCCAGAATAAGCTTATGCAAGCCTAGATGGTACTTGGACTGTGAACATATACAATGTATAGAATATGGTAGGAAATTCTAACCCAGTGGTAACTAATTGTGCATCTACACATAAAGAAGGTGCAGTAAAATACGGTATATAAGATTAAAAAAAAAAAAGAATGTCAGTAAAAGACTGCTTACTGTAAATGGAGCTTACAAGTCAGGAGTTGCTCTGGTGTGAATCAGTGGATGAATGTAACTGACCCCAAAAGCTTAGGATATGTTCATAGATTTTACAAATGAGCTGCACTAAATTTATTGAAAAGATCTTATTCAATAATAAATCAACCTTAGCATACTTTAACTTTTTATTTTATAAACTCTGTAGTTTTTAGAACTATTTAATATTATACAGTTGTGTAAAATGTTACATTTTTATTTTATCAGCTTTTTTCTGTTTTTGATTTTTACAAACTTTTTATAAAAATTAAGACATAATCACACAGTAGACAGGGTTGATTGCACAGGATCAGTCCCATCATTATTATTGTCTTCTTCCTCCACACTTCGTCCCACTGGAAGAACTTTAGGGCAATACATATATGGATCTGTCCTCTCCCACAGTAACAATGCCTTCTCCCTGAATGCCCTCGTGTAGTGCCTGCATGACGCTCTCTTTTAGGAGGTGAAGAGGAGAAGGTGACTTGCTTACTTTCCCTTTCAGTCCTAAATTTGATAAGTGGCTGATCACCATCATCTTTCCTCTCTTTTAATAAAACCCTTTTGGTGTTTGGGCTCACGTTTTAAAAGATTTAAGAATCTTACTGAGCTTTGCAGATGGTTCTGTTAAAAGTTTCACTGAATGATGGCCTCCTCTCCAGCTACGTGTGTGCTTGCATTTTCAGCCCTACTTACAGGATCACTGTCATGTATGTCACATGTCCTTAACTAAACCCTCTCTGTGCTGACGGTGTCTGTACTAAGGTAGACTAGGGGGTTGAGGTATTTGTCCCATCAGCTGTATTTCCCAGGTCAACAATCACCTCCCTCAAAAGAATATCTCTGTTGAGAATACCTCTGTGTGTGTAAGCTCTGGGTGACCTGTGTTGTGGTAACATATGTCCTGATCACAACCGTTTCTCCTTTAGATCCACTGCCCTTTGCTGCAGACAGGAAGAACAAGTAGCGACTGGACGGGTAAATTGATGTTTCATTGCTTGTGACTCAGTTAAAAATGATGATAATGTAGCCGGGCGGTAGTGGCGCACGCCTTTAATCCCAGCACTCGGGAGGCAGAGCCAGGCGGATCTCTGTGAGTTCGAGGCCAGCCTGGGCTACCAAGTGAGTTCCAGGAAAAGGCACAAAGCTACACAGAGAAACCCTGTCTCGAAAAACAAAAAAAAACAAAGACAACAACAACAAAAAAGATGATAATGTGGTTTAAAACAGTTGTTACTTTTCACATAGGAAAGTTTTATTAAAAAATATAATCACCTAATATATAATCACTTGTTTACTTGATTTAAACTGAATTCATAAAACAAACATTAGGAGAAAATTTAAGGTTTTTTTTCTTTTTCTTTTTTCTTTTTTTTTGCAGTCTACCAAGTTTTTTAAGAACAGTTTTAACCATGTTTTCTTCTGGCCAAGTAAAAAGTTCTGATTTAGAATTCAGCCACAGTCAAAGAGCAGAGGAAATAAAATACTTATTCAGATAAGTGAGTAACAGTTTGAAATGATACAAAAAGGTCAAGAAGCTCAAAAAATTATTCATCCGTTCTACAAATCACAACAGTTATTAGGTGCCTTTTAGGTACCAGGTATGTGCTCAGTGTGCCACGTTTTAAGGAAGCAGATGTAGTTTCTGCTAGACTTAAGGGAACAAGATTTCACTGTAGAAAAATTTAGCAAATAAATTGTATTCTTCAGTCTCATTCATATGTGTATAAAATGTATGTATACTGTCTGACTCTAATGTTAATGTTTTAGGAACATGGGTGAGAATAACTGAAATTTATATAGAATAATAACATGTTATGAAATACTTTGTCATTTAAGAGTTAATATTTTGTAAGTTAAAAACCAAGCTATCTATGAACAAAGGATACTTTCTCTGTGTGTAACTATCCTAATCCTATAGATTTGGTTCATCTGGAATATGTTTTTTTGTTTTTTTGTTTTTGTTTTTTAAAGAGAAAAGAAAACATAAAGTTCCATGATCCTCTAGGCAGCAGGACCACAGAGCCTCTAAGAGTAGCAGCTCTGAAGTCAGCCCACCAGAGTTCAAATCACAGTTCTCCAGTGTACAACTAAGTATCTGGATTTAAAGACAGGGTTGAAATTACTCTCATTTAGAATTGTGCAAAGACATTTCCAAGCTGATGTTGCACATCTAAGAGCAGCCTGGACTAGCACCCAGTCGGTACCCAGTTACATCACTGCGAAGACCACCAGAGTGCTAGCACCTGTTTCTAGTGTCTGACGGTGCTATGTGTAAGACCCAACACTATGTATTCAAATAAAGTGCTTCTAGGATGGCAAGGAAATCTTTCTATGAGACGTACACAGCAGAACCGGTTGATTCCTCTCTGTGTAATAGGTATTTATGATAAAAAATGATTTTCCAGGTTT